>NC_084652.1:20313849-20613849 GCF_019802595.1 Syngnathoides biaculeatus | reverse complement strand
ATAGATGTGCAACAGAAGGCTGCAGATGACTGTACAAAATCTTTCCAAAAAATAAGAATATTATGGAAAAGTTAAGTAATCCACTCAAAAAGTCAAACTTTTACAGACTATAGATTCAGAGCCCCCAGTTTTAACTATTTCAAGTACTGTATTGGTTTATTTAATTTTTTTTTTTTGGGCTTCCAACTCATAAAATACCCTACCTGGATATGTTTCAACAAATGAATGGAAAAAATGCATGACATCGTGGACAGCCAAGTGAGTTTTTATATACAGCACTGTGAAGTATTTGGTAATATTTAGTGCATTAAAAAAACATTGTATATTACAAATATTTATTTTTACATGTATGAATGCAGACAAAAAGCTGGACTTATTTATTTATTTATTTATTTTAAATGAACAATTGCAAATGTGGCATTTTTCTGCAGGCTTGAGGAGCTCCTTTTTATCTGTATTCCCTCCTTACCAACCAGCCACATGCTGGTGTGTGTCTATTCTGGCCCCGGCCAAGGAAGACGCACACACCCGTTTGGGCTGGGTTCTCTGTTCTTTAGTGGAACTGAGTCGGCAAATAGTGTACCTTGCTGTCAGAGTGGTGGCAAATCTCGCCGTTAGCCTATGGCGCCACAAAATCCACCACACTTGATCAGTAATTCAAAGTTTTGCTTTTCAGTGAATTTCATTTTTTTATTTCTAGCCTTGTGTAATCCTACATCCAATAATGTCGGCTCTGTGAATGAAAAAGTAAATGCCTACCGAGGTCTGTTAACCAACATTTGTCAGCAAAACCCACCCTCTCAAAAAGTTCCTGGTATGTCTGTGAAGACACTGCTCGGTACGAGGAACTAAATCCAGAGGTAATGTTCCGAAGCCTGTTTTTCCTCAGTGGGGACACAGAGGGAAGTCAAGATATCAGGGTAGCTAGGGAAGTTCCTGCAAAGGTTCCTGCAGTAGAAACCCCTCTCATATTTACACTTTCTTGGATGACATTTAGAATTTAAAATCATTCTCTTGGTGACGATACAATATCATCTTACATCCTACAATGTTCTGTATGTTTAAAATGAAAGAAATGAGCATTATTTTGCGTGAATAAAATATTTTTGTATGAGAGAGGTGTTTTGGTGAGTGTGAATTTATTTTCTGTGCGAGTGAGAAGTAATTGTTTGGTCTACACGGCATCTCATACGGATCCACTACACACTAGCGATATACTGTTATCAATGCGATACCATGTAAATACTTGGCTGGTATCACTGATATCCATCCAGCCACCTATTTTCTTAGCCCCTTATCCTTACAAGGGTCGTGGGAGTGCTGCAGCCAATCCCAGCTGTCATCGAGCAGGAGGCAGGGTACACACTGAAGTGGTTTCCAGCCAGTGCCCGGAGAAAACTCACACAAGCACGGAGAGAACATCCAAACTCCACACAGGCGTGGCCAGGATTGCAACCTGGACCTCAGAACTGTGAGACTAATGCTTTTCAGCTGCGTCACTGTGTCGCCTCACTGTTATCAATATTATTAATTAATTAAGGTAGATCTATTATCAAATTAATGTGCTTCATCAAGGTTGTAACATTATTTGTAGTTTTTGAGTTGATTAAAGTAAGAAATCAACAGCTTCACTTAAAATGAATTGCTGGTGGGCTGGTGGACCCGAGCCAGCAGTTTATTTTCTTTGTGCTGCTAAGTCATGAACAGGCACAACATAGAAACACAAGAAGGGGGGAGGAGGAACAAATTGTGTCTGCTCTGTGCTGAAACAGAAACAGAGAGTTTGTCGTCACCTGCTTGAAGAAACAAAAGCACTGCGGAACTAAATCTGCTGTATCAATATTTTCACACGAGCATCGATCCGATAACGATCTTGACAATCCCGGGTGTCAAATTGATCAATATTTGTATCAATCCGTGCTCCATCACGATACACTCCCTTAGTCACGTGGTTCCTTTATTTTGAATGATGCGTCTTTATTCAGGATGTTTTCATGAAGAGATGTTATGACTGAGTTTGCAGGTGTCTGAGCAGTAACACAGAGGTAAGAGTTCAACATAGTTTCACTTACACACTCAAAATATAGGCTCAGATTTCTGTCTCTAATACCTTCCTCTTCCTATTTAGGGAAACACACACACACAGGCCTAAAAGGGTTTGGGATGTTCTCACTTTCCTAAAATAGAGCTCCCATCAAGCAGATGTTTCCCCTGACGGAGAGAACGGAAAGCGGGGTCAGACTGAACTAGCAGTAAGTGTGTGCGTGCATATGTGGCTTTTTCCAGGCGCTGTGTCCTCAAAGGCCTCTTGTTTATCTCTATGGTTTATGGCTTTAACTTCCTGGGACATGCATGTTTGACTTGATAGTTTGAACATTCAAACAGGGAGTATCCATTATTGGGACACTTAAGAAAATTAAAAAAAAATATCTTCAATCTGCCTGCTTGTAGTTCGTACCATGGTTTCTACACAGGATAGTGATGTTGGTTACTTGTCTGGGAACTCCTTCTGTCTAAAATGTATTTAATGAATGCGGTTTGAGGGAAATGAATCAGTTTTTCAATCAAGAAGATTTCAGGCGCAACACCTTCATTTTTAACTGACTCGTATAAGGACGGGACACCAAAATCGATCAAACCCAGACCTTGAGAGTGGATGTCATAGTGGATAGTCCTTCACTCTCCTTCCATCTCTCTTCTCTCTGCTCTCCCATCCATCCTTCCGTCCATCCCCACTAATCCTGGCGGTGTTAATTGAAAGTCAGGAGAGGGCACTCTTGTGGTTTCATTATTAATTTAACACTCAGGGTAACTTAAAGTGCAATTTTCACCCACACGTGGAACAGAAAAATCAATGGCCACAACAGCAGTGAGCATCAAGGTTGATTACTGATGCACCAGAAGAAAGCACCAGAAACTTTGACTTGAAGAGAGAAGATGAATGTGAGTGTGTTATACAAAGAGTTCAGTTGTGTCATTAGGTGACAAAACAAATACAAGCTACATATTTGGTGTATTCTCATATGTTTTTTGTCATTAATGTTCAAAATGTGCAAAAATATACAGTACGATTGTGTGTGGGCATGTATGCATGTCCCAATGTTCAAATGGCTGCATGTAGTCCATTTTACCTCTAGCTGTGCACTGATCGGCCCATACGCTGGAGGCTTAAATGGGGGAAATAAAGGTATATTGCTCAGTAATGCAATATGTCCCCCCCAAGTGAGAGATGAGCAGCCTGCCCTTTGTGCATAGCGGACTCATTGATGATTTAGAGCAAGCAGATGGAAAATTCTAATATGTTAGCCTAACCCCAAACGGCTAAGAGCTAATTTATTTGAAACCTGCTGCAAGAATTACACATTACTTCTCTCTCTCTTACGCTCTCTCTCTCTCTCTCTCTCTCTCTCTCTCTCTCTCTCCCTCTCCTGCTCTCTCCCTCTTTCATATTACAACATGCTGCCATTATGGACAACAGCAGTTCCAATGCCAAAGTAACTTTTTCTTTAATTTTTCTTAATTGGACGTTCTAAGGGGGGTTCTGTTTTAGAGTCCACTCTACAGTATCCAACATTTATTTCCAGTAACAATTTCTAAAAGGTGTTTTCAGAAAAGACGTTTGGTTCTGCTAAAGCATGCCGAGATATTATTTCAGTGTAGGGATTTTTTTCCTGTGAAACTAATAAATAAAAACAGACCTCAGCAGTATTTCAATATTCAAATTTCCCCCCCAAAACGGGGCTTGTTTTATTCCAGCATAAAAAGAACTGTTTTGGTATGCTACCCTTAAGATGTTGAAACATGCCACAAAAATCAATTTTTTCATACGGTTTGATGCATCAAGAAATATTTAAATACATTACATCAGCAGCGTGTTTGGACAACACTTGCTTGAACATCAATGTTGCAATCTCCATCCAATCAAATTGAGGGAACAGTATCTTGGCAGGTTTTGGGATTGCAACATTACTTGGGTCTCAGCCTCGCTCCCGTTTCCTATTATTGGGCAAACAATCCAAAGCTTGGTGAATTCTGCTTCACGATGATAGTAAGACCACACATCAAAGGATCAAAATGTGATGTTGCTGTGAACGCTCAGCCACCATAAGACGTTCCCTAACCCTAACCTCATAAACACCAGTTGGAGCAAAGCTGTTTTCTATATTCAAATTAAGGAGAACAACATAAAATATTTATCACATATCCAGCCATCTTTGTTTTGAACCAAACAGAAAAAAAAACCCTTAACAGTCATCTAAAACATTTACAACCCAAATCATCTCGCAAACCTGATAAAAGGACATCAAAGATAATGAAATACAAAGGTGGGCCATTAAAAAAAAAAAAAAAAAACAGAGCAGAGACGGATTCCAAATCACTGTACTCACATCCAGCCTAATTATTATTATTATTTTTAAAATTCATAGCCTATCCAAGCAAGAGTCTGGGTACACACTGGGTTGCTTGTCTGTACTTTATTTTAAGCAATTTCAAATGCCTTGCCAGTTAACTCTATTCTTGTTTCTCTAATTTATGGCGACTTGGGCATTATGCGGGTCCTACTAAGACTATTGCTTGATTGAGGACCACTGCTATCATGCCCCACCCCAACCGTCCTCTTTTCCTGGCTTCCTCGTCTGCTCCTTTTGCATTCCAACTGCATAAAAACCTGTTTCCAACTCTGGCGACAGAACACAGGCGTGACAAATCAAAAGCACGATTGTCTTGTTAATTAACCAAAAACACACTCACACAGAGATACATGGCTTCCCAATTTATCCCCCCCCCCCATCTCGTTTTCATCAAGCTGGATGAGGTATTTCAGCGTGATTGGCCCTAAGTGGACATGTCTGTCTTGATAAACACTTTATGCAGATCAGCTTCCACTTGTTTTGCCTTTCTTGTGAGGGAGAGAGAAAGAGAGAAATAATACCTCTCTAATTGACCCATTTGGCTGCTTTTCTACCCACAGGAGGGGGCTTTGGCTTTTAATGTTTGATCGGCCTAATTTCCCCAACACATCATTAGCGGCCATCTTCAGCCTCGACTCCTAATAACCTCTTCATGAGGCGAATGGATGCTGTTAAAATTCCGTCTCCCTCATCCCTCTCATCCCTCTTTCACGGATGCTCCTAATTAAGTCAGATGCTCAGGATATGGTAATGACGCCGAATCTGTTTGAATTGAATAAGCAAGAATCTCCTGGACTCCTCAGTCATATACATAATTTCCTTTTCACTTACTACACACTAATTGTTAAATTTGTGTCTACGTGTGTGTGTGTGAGGGAGCCCGTGCTCGGGTTAAGTCATCGGTTCTTTGGCAGAAATGCAGGACTAATTATAAAGTGAGTGGCTACGTTCCAGAGTCAGGGTGTGTAAAAGCAACAAGCCATTTACACAAAGGCTAATAGATTCCAAAGTGCCAGTCAGCCATTCCAGCAGTGTAGGGCAACATTCTCCAAGCAAATCTGTTTTTTTATTACCTATTGTATCCTACTAATAGGTCAGCACTTACAAGTTAACGCTCAAAGCAACAAGCATCCCATTCTCATTGGTTTAACATTAACGGCAACTTCATGGGATGTTTGTGGGGCAATTACCAATAAAACAAACCTATTGGCTATTTTTTCAGGCTCTTTTCACAAGCTAGCATTTAGAATAAACTACAGGACTTTCAGACTGCTGGTATAAAGTAAGTATAAAGTATTCGGTATCTACCAGGATAATATAGTTTTTAAAAATAGTTTTTTATAACTATCTCATTAGAGTTACATTAATATGGGAGTTAAAATTCTAACTGGCAAATAATGACAGCAGGTTGACATCCTACTTGTTTTCTGTGTGTACGTACTTCCTTTCTCATACGTCATGTCATGTTTTTGTCTAGATCGCGTGCAACTGGGACCATTAGTGTGCAAAAGTAAGTTTCCCAGGAAAAACAACACTATCTCGTATGTTTTAGACATTTAGTAGATGATTACTGACAGTGACTAAGCAGGACACAGCTGTGGGGAGGCATGACGTCTATGTATTCATCAGAGAACAATAATACAATATAACTGCGGCACACTGTATTATTTTTTAATACGCTGTGAGGGCAGTGAATACTTTCAAGGCAGAAGACAAATCCAAACCCACTGCCATGAAAACAGCACAGCGAGACACTGCACAGGACTTCTTAATGAATATTAGTAACTGTTAGTAACTACCAAACTGGTGCTTTGCGGTCCTCAAATTATTAGATTCATAAGTCATCATTATTCGTAACAGTTTTAGAAATACACACTGCATGGATCTCCTTTGATGTGTGTCACTCAACCCAGATGCACAAAAAGTACCGTGAGTGTGCATCTATTGACACACAACTTGGTTTACCTACATAAGTGTGCAAGCACATTTGTGGCCATTCTAAATGATCTGTAAGTGGTAAAACTTTCAGTCCAGTTGGTGAAAAAAAGTGCCAAACAAGGCCAGAGAGGATTAAGAAAAGAATGGCTTCCAAACATCATCCCAAAACAAAGGATTTAGGAAAAGGGAGATCAATTAAATATTTTTGTCTCTCGAGGTTTCTTCATTTTATTTTGAACACACTGAACATTTCCCAAACTTGTAGTAGTACAAAATGCTAAAATGTTATCTAGTTGCAATATCTTTTATGCGCAATATGAATTAAAAAAATAGAAACTGTTGGTTTTCTATATATGAAAAAGAAACAAATTACTCTTACGCTATCTATCTATCTATCTATCTATCTATCTATCTATCTATCTATCTATCTATCTATCTATCTATCTATCTATCTATCTATCTATCTATCTATCTATCTATCTATCTATCTATCTATCTATCAAGTTTTGTGTGTGTGTGTGTGTGTTTACGAGTTGAAAATTTGGAACAATTGGAGCTTAAACTGGAACAAGCAAAGTCATTTTTGTTTGTACTTCTTGATAGGAAGTTCCCACTGGGGACCCTTATTAAAAGTAAATTTTTTATGTACTGTAGAACTCCACTGTCAACTAAAACAAAGAATTTGAACAAACATTACCTCTGAAAGGATTCAATCAAGATTTGTTAAATTAAAATGTAAAATTATTTAAGATTTCACCCTCACCAAACAGAAAAGGGAAACACAATCTTTTCAAATCAATTTATTTGAACAGGAATAAGCTTCTTTTTATTTACTTGCTTTCATTGTGAAAAACATCCATTCATCCATTTTCTTTGCGACTTATCCTCACGAGGGTCGTGGGGAGGGCTAGAGCGTATCCCAGCTGTCAACGGGAAGGAGGCCGGGTATACCCTGAACTGGTTGCCAGACAATCGCAGGGCACATAGAGACAAACAGCTACACTCACAATCACACCTAGGGGCAATTTAGTGTCCAATTAATGTTGCATGTTTTGGGATGTGGGAGGAAACCAGAGTGCCTGGAGAAAACCCACGCAGGCAAGGAGGAGAACACGCAAATTCCACACAGGCATTGTCAGGATCGAGCCCGGGTCCTCAGAAATGTGAAGCCAATGCTTTACCAGCTGAGCCACCATGCTGCCACTTGCTCTCATTGTGAAAAACAGCCCTACTTATATTTAGTAAATGAGAGAATATTAGACAATTGTTCTCAAGTCTGATTATCAAGGCAGAATTTGTAAGGTCTCTACAATTCTTTGTTATGCTCTATATATCAGTGGGATTAAAAAAAAAAAAAAAAAACAAAGTCAATGATATCGTTTATCTTGGAAGTTTTTCAAAAAATACATTGTTCTAAAAAAATTGCTATTGTGGCAGGCCTAAACGCTATGAAATGTTAATGAGTAACAACTACAAAAAAAAAAAATAATAATCAACAATAGAGCAGGACCATGAGTATGAGCTGAAATGGAGTGGAAGATGACCACATCTGAATTCTGTGGTGATAAGTTGCAAGGACTCATTGTTCCAGGGCTGGGACTCATTGTTTCCATAATGTGTGCATGCCAGGACTCATGTAGTCTCAAGTATAAAATCATCTGTGCATTATTTGGTGTATCTTATCGATAGCATTTATGTTCATTGCCTCATTTTGTGTTTTTTTTGTACATTCCTGTTGCAATCCTGAGCACAAGCGAATGCCCTTCTGATGGTTTATGTATGCAATCTTTCTTATTTAGTATTGGTAAATCCTACATACAGTATGTGACTTGCTTATTACTTAGTAAGACTGATTAGACTGTTGAGTATATTTGTAATGAAGCCATAGTGATTAAATCCAGGGAGGATGAAGTCAGACAACGCCATCTTCTTGGAATACAAGACAACTATGTTAGACAGATACAGTAAATAATAGTTGGTGTTTAGCGACGATAGTGCAGGCACAAAGAGGATGTTCAAAGAAGCATTATTTGAACACCCACTGTGTAAGATGATTTTGCTTGCAAAAATATGAAACAATCATTTAGCTCACCCAGGTCATCTTTATACAGTACTGTATTATCTAAGTAATTTCTGTTCTAATATCCTCTTTCTTTCTGTCCTTCGTTGTTTCTAGATAATAGTTATAAATCACTAAATTTGACTTGATCCAGCTAATGCAGGACTGATTTCTCGGTGTCAGGATGGTCCAATGAGTAACGTGTATGGTCTAAGACATTGTCGTCTTCTTCTTCTTCTTCTTTTCCTTTCGGCTTGTCCCGTTAGGGGTCGCCACAGCGTGTCATCTTTTACCATCTTAGCCTATCTCCTGCATCTTCCTCTCTAACACCAACTGCCCTCATGTCTTCCCTCACCACATCCATAAACCTTCTCTTTGGTCTTCCTCTCGCTCTTTTGCCTGGCAGCTCCATCCTCAACACCCTTCCACCAATATACTCACTCTCTCGCCTCTGAACATGTCCAAACCATCGAAGTCTGCTCTCTCGAACCTTGTCAGCAAAACATCCAACTTTGGCTGTCCGTCTAATGAGCTCATTTCTAATCCTATCCACCCTGCTCACTCCGAGCGAGAACCTCAACATCTTCATTTCTGCTACCTCCAGTTCTGCTTCCTGTTGTTGCTTCAGTGCCACCGTCTCTAATCCGTACATCATGGCCGGCCTCACCACTGTTTTCTAAACTTTGCCCTTCATCCTAGCAGAGACTCTTCTGTCACATAACACACCAGAAACCTTTCGCCAGCTGTTCCAACCTGCTTGGTCCATTTCTTCACTTCCTTACCAAACTCACCATTGCTCTGGAATGTTGACCCTAAATATTTGAAGTCGTCCACCCTCGCTATCTCTTCTTCCTGTAGCCTTACTCTTCCCCCTCCACTTTTCTCATTCACGCACATATATTCTGCTTTACTTCGGCTAATCTTCATTCTTCTCCTTTCCAGTGCATGTCTCCATCTTTCTAATTGTTCCTCTGCATGCTCCCTGCTTTCACTGCATATCACAATATCATCTGCGAACATCATGGTCCAAGGGGATTCCAGTCTAACCTCATCTGTCAGCCTATTCATTACCACTGCAAACAGGAAGGGGCTCAGAGCTGATCCCTGATGCAGTCCCACCTCCACCTTAAATTCCTCTGTCACACCTAAGACACACCTCACCATTGTTCTGCTGCCATCATACATGTCCTGTACTATTTTAACATACTTCTCTGCCACACCAGACTTACGCATGTTGTACCAAAGTTCCTCTCTTGGTACTCTGTCAT
This sequence comes from Syngnathoides biaculeatus, assembly GCF_019802595.1. Lineage (NCBI taxonomy): Eukaryota > Metazoa > Chordata > Actinopteri > Syngnathiformes > Syngnathidae > Syngnathoides > Syngnathoides biaculeatus. The sequence goes on along the minus strand of NC_084652.1, from coordinate 20,604,172 downwards.
AGGCTTTCTCTAGCTCCACAAAGACACAATGTAGGTCCTTCTGACCTTCTCTGTACTTTTCCACTAGCATCCTCAAGGCAAATAATGCATCTGTGGTACCCTTTCTCGGCATGAAACCATACTGTTGCTCGCAGATACTTACTCCTGTCCTGAGTCTAGCCTCCACTACTCTTTCCCATAACTTCATTGTGTGGCTCATCAACTTTATTCCTCTATAGTTCCCACAGCTCTGAACATCCCCTTTGTTCTTAAAAATGGGAACTAGAACACTTTTCCTCCATTCTTCAGGCATCTTTTCGCCCGCTAGTATTCTGTTGAAGAGGTTGGTCAAAAACTCCACAGCCATCTCTCCAAATTGCTTCCATACCTCCACCGGTATGTCATCAGGACCAACTGCCTTTCCATTTTTCTGTCATGATCCTGCCGCTCTAGCCTGGGCTGGGCGGGTGTCCGCGGTAGCTCTGATTGGAAGGTGCACACCTGCGCCTCATGCAGCCTGATTATGCTGTGGATTTATATGACCGCGATGACAACTGGCCGGGGCCAGTTCGTATGATCTTCATGTCCCGCTCGTGTGCTGCGGTATCCCTGTGTGTACCGACCTTCGTCCGTTCTCCGACCAACCTTGTAAGCCTGACTCCTTTGATACTTCTGCCTGCGTTGATTGTTCTCCCGTGTACAGACTCCTGCCTGTCCGCTCATCTGCTCTCTTCACCCGACGTCCCAACTACCGCTGCTGCACCGGACTGCCTGCTTGATCCCCGACCTCGGCATATAATAAATGTGTCTCTTCTTGAACTACCTTACGTCTTCCGAGTTCCTGCATTTGGGTCCTACTCTCGTTCCGATGGGGCGTGACAGAACGAACTGGCCAATACAGGACCCAGTAGGAAAGACCCGGCGTCGCCGGGACCGACGCAAGGTAGACCGTCTGCCGGAGGACCAAGCCTGTCCAATCCGGGTAGGCTCCCTGACGTCCTCCACTTCCGTGTCTTATGCTCCGCCAGCGAGGTATGAATACGTCCCGAACACGACCCGTCCGGCTCCTCATATTCTTCTGGACTCTGACTTTTCGGAGTATGAGGAGGACCGTAATTTGTATGACCGGCTGCCGGAGTACGACTCCGATTATTCTGACTATGAATCTGCTCGTCCGATCTTTCATCCCAGTCAGTTTGTTTCATCTCCCGCGTTTCCAGCACCCGAACGTCTTCACCCGGTAGGTTTAAGTACACCAATCCGTATGAGGGAACCCGCTTGGCAATCTACCCGGGACCTCCGCGTGGCGGCCAGAGGAGACGCCCCGGCCAGGCGCTCCCTGGTGTCTCTCGCTGCGCGGCAACGAAGACACCGTCCTCCCACTCCTCGCCGGCAACAGCGAAACCGGCAGACCCACAGCTGGTGGCGAAGCTTCCAGCCCAGAGGGAGGAGGAGTCTCCAAATCACGAGGCGTTCTACCATGAAATGCGGGCGGAGATAGAGCGGCAGAGCGCGGAATTGGCGGCTCTCACGGCCCAGGTCCGGCAAGGATTGGCGAACCAGCCGAGCTACTCTGACGTCGCAACGGCGACGGACTCGCTGCTGATGCAGGTTCACGTGGCAGTTGGAACTGACCCGCTTCCGAGACACGCCCACGTGTCAGTTTCGACGGACTCTCCGCCTGCTCAGGTTCACGCTGCCGTGGAAACCGACCCGCCCCCTTGCCAAGTGCACGCCGGAGTGGGAACGGACTCGCCACCTCAAGTGCACGTCGCAGTTTTGGCTGTTCCGAGCAGAGTTCACGCGGCAGTCGGAACTGACCCGCTCCCGAGACACGCCCACGTGTCAGTTTCGACTGACTCTCTGCCGACTCTCGTTCACGTTGCCCTGGAAATAGATTCGCCACAGCGCCACGCCCACGTTGCTGTTTCAACGGATGCACTGCCAGCTCACGTGGCAGTGGGGACCGACCCGATGCCGCCTCACGTTGCTGTCCAGGAGGTGGCGACGTTTCCACAGCCGCTTCTCGTCCGTGCTCTGGAGTACCAGTGGCGACCGGCCCTCGGACGCTCCACACTCCTGCTTCGTCTGCGACCGTCCCGCGGACGCTCCACACTCCTGCTCTGTCGGCGATGAGCACGTCCATACGTTCCCGTCCAGGAGGTGGCGACGGTTACACTGACGCTGCCTTCTCACGTTGCTGACCAGGAGGGGGCGATGGTGTCGCCGCCTTCTCACGTTGCTGTCCAGGAGGGGGCGATGGTGTCGCCGCCTTCTCACGTTGCTGTCCAGGAGGTGGCGATGGCGATGGGGTCGCCGCCTTCTCACGTTGCTGTCCAGGAGGGGGCGATGGGGTCGCCGCCTTCTCACGTTGCTGTCCAGGAGGGGGCGATGGGGTCGCCGCTTTCTCACGTTGCTGTCCAGGAGGTGGCAATGGCGATGGGGTTGCCGCCTTCTCACGTTGCTGTCCAGGAGGTGGCGATGGCGATGGGGTCGCCGCCTTCTCACGTTCCTGTCCAGGAGGTGGCGCTGGCGATGGGGTCGCCGCCTTCTCACGTTCCTGTCCGACAAGAGCTGGGGAGTTCTGATGAGCCACCCTGGAGCTGGAGAGACTTCGGGATGGTAATGGTGGCGGTCATGGCTCTGGTCCTTCTCTCCATCATCCTATTCGCTCCAGATGGTTACCAGCCGCTTCATGACTTGGCCTCATTGGTGACCAATCCACGGCTGCCTACTGATCAAGCCTCGGTGGCGACCAATCCCTGGTTGTCTGGCAACTACGGCGTGGGAGGTTCTTGTCCGGAGCTGTGGCCTGCCTCGTTCTGGTTCCTGCTTCGCCGTTTGGTTCCTCACAGAGGTCGTCCACCGGAATCGCCCCTTGGGGACCCTGGTGCTTGGCGTCCGGGTCGTCCTCCTGACCTGTCCACCTGGACGCCTTGTGTTTGGTGGCCTGGATGGCCACCAGTCTGGGGTTGGGGGGGGGGGTGCGTGCCCTCCTCCGGACCCCCTTCCGCCCACCCCTGCCTGTATTAATAATTATTGTCTGTTTCTTTCGTTTAGTCACGTCTGGGAGCCGTGCCTTTGAGGGGGGGGGGGGGTACTGTCATGATCCTGCCGCTCCAGCCTGGGCTGGGCGGGTGTCCGCGGTTGCTCTGATTGGAAGGTGCACACCTGCGCCTCATGCAGCCTGATTATGATGACAACTGGCCGGGGCCAGTTCGTCTGATCTTCATGTCCCGCTCGTGTGCTCCAGTATTCCTGTGTGTACCGACCTTCGTCCGTTCTCCGACCAACCTTGTAAGCCTGACTCCTTCTTTGATTGTTCTCCCGTGTACAGACTCCTGCCTGTCCGCTCATCTGCTCTCTCCACCCGACGTCCCAACTACCGCTGCTGCACCGGACTGCCTGCTCGATCCCCGACCTCGGCATATAATAAACGTGTCTCTTCTTGAACTACCTTGCGTCTTCCGAGTTCCTGCATTTGGGTCCTACTCTCGTTCCGATGGGGCGTGACATTTTCATCCTTTGTCGTGCCTTTCTGACTTCCCCCTCAGTAATCATTGCCACTTCCTGGTCCTTCACACTTGCCTCTTCAACTCTTCCTTCGCTCTCATTTTCTTCATTCATCAACTTCTCAAAGTATTCTTTCCATCTATTTAGCACACTACTGGCACCAGTCAACACATTTCCATCTCTATCCTTAATCACCCTTACCTGCTGCACATCCTTCCCATCTCTATCCCTCTGTCTGGCCAACCTGTAGAGATCCTTTTCTCCTTCTTTCGTGTCCAACCTGGTGTACATATCTTCATATGCCTCTTGTTTAGCCTTTGCCACCTCTACCTTTTCCCTACGTCACATCTCAATGTACTCCTTTCGCCTCTCCTCAGTCCTCTCAGTATCCCACTTCTTCTTCGCTAATCTCTTTTCTTGTATGACTCCCTGTATTTTGGGGTTCCACCACCAAGTCTCCTTCTCCCCTTTCCTACCAAAAGACACACCAAGTACTCTCCTGCCTCTCTCTCTGATTACCTTGGCTGTCGTTGTCCAGTCTTCCGGGAGCTTCTACTGTCCATTGAGAGCCAGTCTTACCTCTTTCCGAAAGGCCGCACAACATTCTTCCTTTCTCAGCTTCCACCACATGGTTCTCTGCTCTACCTTTGTCTTCTTAATCTTCCTACCCACCACCAGAGTCATCCTACACACTACCATCCTATGCTGTCGAGCTACACTCTCCCCTACCACTACTTTACAGTCCGTAACCTCCTTCAGATTACATCGTCTGGACAAAATATAATCCACCTGCGTGCTTCTACCTCCCTCTTGTAGGTCACTATATGTTCCTCCCTCTTCTGGAAATAAGTGTTCACTACAGCCATCTCCATCCTTTTTGCAAATGGTCTAAGACATTGTATGAGTTCAAAATGTTAAATTAAAAAAAAAGGTCCAATATAAAATGAGGTGAGTTTTGAGTGAACTAGTTTTGGTCAACAATGTAACCACTTCTTCGGTTGGACATTTATTCATTTAAGCTATAAAAAATAATTGGAAGCCATTTGCGTGAATAGTCTAGTCTCCTTAAGGGAGAAAACCCCCCAAAAGATTTAAGTCAATTGATCAAAAAACATTTTGTATTTTACATGCATTTCTTATGAAAAAAACATTTGTCATCGTGTATTAAATACCCACACTCCATCCTTCTTCCTCTTTTTCATGTAAAAAAAAAAAACACCACAGAGGTATTAATCGTATGTTAATGAGGGGGTCCCAAATCCCATGTCGGATTGCTTTTTCTCTGATTGCCACCATACATGGTGGGCGATTATTTTTTTTCTCTCTTAAAAAAAAAAAAAATAGTGGATAAATAGATACCCTACCAACACCATCCTTCCCTCGCTTCTTCCATTCAGCCTTTGCTTAATGACAGGGGCTGGGAAGCAGTAATGAAAAACTATACATCACAATCAAACGGACAGTCCTATTCATGGCTATGCATTATGCTCACTTGTCATAATCATCGCTGCCATGACAGAGGGATAGATGTGGACGGCGGAGAGGGGAAACCTGGTGAAAAGAGAAAAGAAATGGTGTGAAATGGCCTGGAGAGGAGGAGAAATGATGAAATGGCAAGTAGCGGTAAAGGGGGAATAGAAAAGTGTGGACAAAAGAGAGGGAATGAAACTCAGTCAGGAGAAAAAAAATGTACGTTTTTGTGGATTGGTTCGGTTTTTAGGATCACAGCTCTAATGAATGTGCTGTCCACACAAGGTCTGTTTTATTGTAATTATGAAGGTAACGTGAACTGTTGCGGCATGACCAAAATCAAACAACAGTAGTGTTCACTGTATTGGGTTCCTAACCCAAGATCTTGCATTTTCTTACTATTGAACAATACTGAAATGGTTATTTTACTATTCAGTGCAAACTGAATATAATCATACTTGATCACAACACACAGAGTTCTTTAACTGAGCAAGTGGACTTGATTCTCGTACAAAAAATACATACATAGAGTTTTTTTGCCATCCTCTGTTCATCGCGATAAAAGTTGGAGAAGCTTTCTTGTCCAGTAACAGTCAAAGCAGAATTTTCTGTTTTTCTCCACTTTTTGTTAAAACGAAACAATATTGAGTTATACTTTGTCTCTAATTTGCATCTGCTATGTAGTCGCCATCAAATTATACTACAAGTTCAAAATTATGTGCTGTTTTCTTTTAACAATCCATCCATCCATTTTTTTATGGCTTATCCTCACAAGGGTCGCGCAGAGTGCTGGAGCCTATCCCAGCTGTCAAAGGGCAGGAGGCATGGTACACCCTGAACTGGTTGCCAGCCAATCGCAGGGCACATAGAGACAAACAGTCACATTCATAATCACACCTCGGTGCAATTTAGAGTGTCCAATTAATATTGCATATTTTTGGGATGTGGGAGGAAACCGGAGTGCCCGGAGAAAACCCATGCAGGCACGGGAAGAACATGCAAACTCCACACAAGCGGGTCTGGGATTGAACCTGGGACCTCAGAACGCCCTTTTAACAACCCATGATTAATTATTTTCCTCAGACATGTTAACATATTTAGTTTCTGAAAGACATTGCTCAAAGTTAAATAAAGTATATGGTTATGTGGGTATATATTGACTGTACGTTATATGGGTTCCACCAATAAAAAAAAAATAAAATTTTTGTCTGTCGCCAAACAACTTATTTTGCTGTTGCCGGTGACTTTTATTTTGAGCTTCTGCTGGTGTAAGCAAAATTTTAACATGTGGAAACCTTTATGGGCAGCATTGAGTCCAGATTTGGCCCACAGTAATTGGATCATAGGGTGAATGTCCCAAACCCATTTCTCCAAAGGCAGGTCCTGAACCCTAGCCTTCAAGATAACAACACTCAGCCCCACAGAGTGGAGCTTCTTAGAGATTACCTTCAGAATTTGAGAGTGGAGAGGATACAATGGGCTGGCAGCAGTCTTGAACTTAACCCCAATAAACACTTGTGGGATCAGCTTGGACAGAGTGTCAATGCAACCATGATGGATGACTGATTGAATGCCACCTTACAACAGTGTGTGGCATGGCTGGTGACCAGCACAAGGAGTAAGTACCAGGATATGGCTTTGTATGTTTATTCCCCCATGGGACTGTAGCTGATTGTTCAATGCTAATATATCTTGTTTCTTGAAACTTCAAGCATCCAAACCACTAAACACCAATTAAGAGTCAGTGGTAAGAGGAAAAAAAGCTGGTTCGCTTTGGCAGAAAAGATTTGGCAAAGCGACTGGAGTTTTCCATCATACATAGTGACACGTTACAAACCTCCAGGGCAGATGAGAAAACTGGAATTTTTTGGGAAAGTAGCATTAGCTCTTGAAGAGAGGCCCCAGAATGCAGTGGTTAGAGCATTGGTTTGCTAAACCAGGGGTTGTGAGTTTGTATCTCACTGAGGCCTCTACTCCCCAAGAGGGGTTGCATCAGGAAGGGCATTTGGCATGAAAACTGTGCCAAACAAATATGAGCGTTCATCTGAGGTGTCACACTGTGGCTACCCCTAACACGACAAACTGAAAGAAACTTACTTTTAGCATTTAGGTCTTGAAGGTGGGTGTGTCCCCCTCTGAGCTCTAGTCTATATCCCATTGAACATATGTGGAAAGCGACAGGACATCCAGTCTGGAGAAGGCACTGTTCAAATCGGGGAGCAGTTTAGGGTACCAGTCTCTTGCTCGACGACACCACAGCTGTGAATCCCGGATGCTCCATTGTCACATTCTATGAAGCTCTGTCAAACTAGCTGGTGTTTTTTTTTCTTTTTTCCCACATTCTTTCTGGTGGCATGGTTGATCAGCTGGTTAAGTGTTGGCCTCACAGTTCTGAAGTCCCAGGTTCGATCCCGGACCCGCCTGTGTGGAGTTTGCATGTTCTCCCGTGCCTGCGTGGGTTTCCTTCGGGCACTCCGCTTTCCTGCCACATCCCAAAAACATGCAACATTAATTGGACACTCTAAATTGCCCCTAGGCGTGATTGTAAGTAAGTAAGTAAGTAAGTAAGACTGTTTGTCTCGATGTGCCCTGCGATTGGCTGGCAACTAGTTCAGGGTGTACCCCGCTTCCTGCCCGTTGACAGCTGGGATAGGCTCCAGCACTCCCCGCGACCTTCGTGATGATAAGCAGTAAAGAACATGTGTCAGGTTCACCAATCAGACATTCATTAAACAGGACAAAGAAGGAACCAAACACACCAGTTCAAGTCTCGCGAGGAGAGAGGAGAGGAACTGTCTCGTACAATTCACTACTGCACTCACTGATTATCTTTTCCTCAGCACCTCTATTTATTTAGTTTTAAGACGCCCCTTATTTACATGGATGTTACAAAAAGGAGACGACAAGCAAAACAGTTTGAAACAAGGTGTACATGTTTGTTCATATGCGTGTGCATTTGTGGAAGATTGCTGAATACATGTGTGGTCATCATTTCTTTAACAGGCAGCAGTTCTAACATTTCTGATGATTAGATGTTGTTCTTGCTATCTCCTGCTAGGAGGCTGCCACGTTATCTAGAGCAGAGCAAAGCATTTCTTTATGGGAAGCAGATGTATGCTAATTATGATCACAATTATTCCTACATTTCCCCCCTGTTTATCTTACATTTCCTACCACATTTTCTATAGCAGAGCAAAGCATTCTTCATTGCAGGCAGAGCAAAGCATTCTTCATTGCAGGCAGAGCAAAGCATTCTTTGTTGCAGGCAGAGCAGTAACTGAATTGGAGCAGAGCAAAGCATTTCTTCATTACAGTCAGAAGCAGTTACTTAATACTATTTACAATCATTTCTACATTATCCTCCTGTTTATCCTACATTTGCTCAAATCCTTAAATCATCTAATAGATCACCCTTTCGGCTTACACTCGGAGGAAAATATAGCACTATTTACTTGTAATCTTCTGGATCAGAGAACAGGTCTGGAAGAGAAGCCATAACATCATCATCGTGGTCAACAATATCACTGTCATTACTCTGTGGTGCCAATAGTGGATATATTTTTGCCAATTTTGCATTTGTCGGGGCAATAACAGTGGTTATAAGTTGATTAAGTGATGCCTTTATGCAGGGAATAGAACAACATCCACACAATGCAAGAATAGCTGCAAACAGCTATAGAAGCTAGGACAGAGAACACCAAATTTTTAGATTTGCCAAACTTTTTTTTTTTTCTTCCCACCACTCTGACCTGGCTGATGTGTTTACACCAGAGTGCTCCATCATCTTGTGGTTCAGGATGCGGAGGCCTTGAATGGCCCTTGTGCGTGACCCATCAGGTGCTGTGATATTTGGAATAAACAACACTGGTCACCGAACATTGAGCAGTCGCCACTCTTCTTGGCCAGGAGCATGTCGACCGCTATGCGGTGCTGGAACGTCATGAGTGAGGTTGCAGCTGGTTGTTCCCTCATGGCAGTAAAGCCTGCTTCCGTATAATTACTTAGTTTCTGTACATTGTAATGTATGTAGTTGATTCTGTCAATGTTTTTATTCAGAGTTATCCATAACAAGATGGATTCTCATCCTGCAGCAATCTCGTTAACCAATTTATACTCATCTGGTATGCAGTTGGGATGCCATTTGCATCAATGTATGTCAGATCTCCATCTTTCCTAGATGACCTTCGCCTTCGGGAGAACCCAAGGGGAGGTCCAAAGATGGATGCGGCCAATTGTATATCCTCTGCTTTGGATGGAAACACAGTCACAGATAAGAGCAGTGATACCAGTGTACACGTTCCTTCTGCATTTATCAGTATGTCATACAACTTTTGACCAACACACCACCACAACAAATTGCTGCATGGGAGCAGTTTGTAGATGGATATCATGACACCATGTTTTGTTGAAACTTCCCACCTTAAAATCTGTCCCTGTAAAGCTAACACAGGAGAAATTAGACAATGCAACATTAGTAGAAAATACCAGTTTATCATTTACTGCCTTAGTTGTTGGATAAACACTTTTCCATTTCTGACAAGTGGTGTTAGGAGTTGTTTTAGTCATTACCTCCAGGGTACATTGTATTGGGATTTCTGTTGTAATGACACGCATTAGTGGCCTAGGGCCCATGCATGTGATGTAACTAAAGTTTACCTTGTTAGCTGCATTCTACATTAATAACAACCTGTTTTGTTTCCTATTTGTAAAAAAGATAATCATAATAATGAAAAAATGTTCCTCAGGCTTTTTCGGTTAAAATACTCCCTCCATAGTATACATACTCTTTTGTATGGCATTCGGGTTTAAGGTAGCATTAAATTGGGAAATGGTGAGAAGAAAGTGGGGGTTTCATTTAGCATAAGCCCAAATATGGAATCCCCAGCAATTAGACTCTGACAAGGAATTGAAAAAGTGCTGAACTGAGGCACACATGGAGTCCTCCTCTCATGCCTCGGTGACTCCCGCACAGTTGTTTACCAATGTTATTTGAAATGAGGTTGCGCCTCTTTATCTTATGTGTGGTAGGCATAGTTGACTGAGTATAATTATTGGTTCTGTTTTGTATGTATGTAAAATGTATTTTTTCAGCTTTACAGGTGTCCAAAAGTAGCATATGAACAAAAATATCATTACGGCTGTCAATGTTGCAGCCCAACATGCTATCATATTATTTAGCCATTTTGAAGTCATGTCGACCAAGTCACCCCTAAATGAGTCAAGTGTCTTTTAAATCTTCACCAGCCTTCAGGTATTTTCAGATAATATAAATCTGCACCCACTGTATGCTGGACTTTGCTCACCTTTCCCCTTGGGTGACTCAACTGAGATGACCTTTTACAGTGTGTAAGGTGTAGCCACATGTTTCTTTCTGCTATTTTGTCCATGTCATTCAGCTCTTGCTCAGTCTATGCCAGTGTTCGGGTAAAACCGCATGTACAGTAGATGTGAATTCATAAACAGACCGGAGGAATAGACAAATGGCAGTAATAAGATTATTAAAGCACAGTAACTTGTTAATTTTTTTTTCTGATGGTGTATTGCAGGGATGTCAAACTCATTTCTCTTGTGGGCCACGTTGTAGTTCGGGTTTCCCTCAGAGGGACATTTCGAGTGAAAGCAGCGTGGGATCAATTCCCGCTCAGTGATGGTGTCGACATCTGCACTGTGACTGGCTGGCGACCAGTTCGGGATGGAGTCTGCCGCTGCCCGAAGTTAGCTGGGATTGGCTCCAGCTCTCTCTCCGAATAAATGCAGAAGGGTTGCGTCAGGAAAGGCATCCAGCGTAAAAAAATCAAAAAGACAGTTACTGCCGCACCACCATGACAATGGCACAAAAATGGCTTTACATATTAATGCTGATAAAATTCCCAATTTGTTTCTAGTCCTATCAAATTGATGCATGTGAAATTTCCTAGTGACACGCCATTAGAAAACAATGTTTTTTTGTTTGGATACACAGAATCCCCCAACTTTTTTTTTTTTTTTTGCATTCGTTATCAATTAATAGCATTGGTATTATCTCTGGATCTGTGCAAACAACACAATCTTTTGGAAACGTTTTTTTGTATGTAGTTATCCAATTTGTTTTGTTTTTATTTTTTTATTTTTTTTTGGGTGGGACCTTGAGTGGTTCCCACAGGTACCACTCGAACATAAAAATGAAAATAACGGGTAGCGTTTTCATCTAACACCCAACAGCAAAATTTAACTGTTTAGTCACCATTATGACACCAGTCTCACTCCCATGTGTAACCGGACTACAGCGACCTTGGCAGTGGGAAATGAGAACAGCTATCTTACAAGTGGCCAATAAAAATAAATTAGTTGTTTGTGTAAACAATGGTTTCAAAAGCAATAACTGCATAGTCACTTTTACAGTATCTATTTTCCTTTAGGCCTATCTGAGCTGACATTGAGTGTGAGGCAGGGCGCGATCTGGATTGGTTGTCATCAATTGCAGTGTTCACTTATACATGGGTAAAACACAAACACTGGGGAGCAATAAGGGCTCCCTTGTAAACATGTTGGGTCTGTATTTTGCCTGGTCGACGGGCACAACAGCAGCTGTAATTATACGTACACACAGAACACACAATGTCAAGGAAAGCGTTTGGAGCGTAAAAACATTTCCATACCCCTCACACATTCACCTTTCTTCATTGCTGTGCTTTTATAGACTGGTTTCTTACAAGCCACCAAATGTCACTGCTGCTGTTAATCCCATGCAGCCAGTCTAATGAGAGCGCTACTTCGGGGGTATAACTGCATAGGTCTACACACTGCACAGACACATTATGTTGTCTATGAGTGCATACGCATGTTTCATGTGTTATATGTGTGTGCATGTGTCACCCCTGACCTTGCCCTCACCCACATCTTATCCCATCTCATTAAAAATGTATATCTTATCACACATGTGCTTCCTCTCTTACACACAAAGACAACAAACAAACAGGAAGCACATTTACAGTAAGTGCAGTAAATTCTAGCAAGTGACATGTATAATTTAGAAAATATTTAAATTATTAGGACAGCATGGAAGGTTAGCTAACAGCATAATGCATGTATAATGCCCCTAAAACACACTGTTGGTGACAGGTATAAAAGTAGTGGACATCGCTGGGTATCAAAAGAGGATTTTAGGTTAGCTTTGATGGTTTTTACAGTTAATCATTTGGTTGAGTCGAGCAAGCACAAAATAGTTTGAATTGAAAGTGGGAGAGGCAAACACACATATTACTGAGTTCCACAAAATAAATCAATCACTCCAACAAGTCTGGGGAAGCCATAAAATCCACGCTTTGTGTGATTTAACTCACTCCGAGTGCATGGAAATTGGAGGGATGCCCCCATCCGGTGTAACATTGAATCATTGGAGAGCACACCCAGAAAACTCTGGGAGAGGCTAACACCAATTGTCACGAAAGGACCAACATCCCCAGAAATACAGTTACAAGGAGTTTTGTCACAGGTGATATGGCATAACTCCTGACTGTGATTGTCTTGATCGTTCAGAAGCTCCAAAATTGCGTGCTAAATAGATGCTAAGTCACAATCAGGTATTTTATTGGCATTTGAAATTTGGCATTTTTCACAAGCCGAAATGTTGCCCCTGCTTGTCTTTCATTTTGCCTGAGCTATGCTGTCACCAACCTGCCGTTGCGTACTTGATAATGTATCTTCAATATTTCTTAGCTGGTCCTGTTTTTAAGGTCAAAATGTCATCAAATATTTTTACTTTCCAAAGCGAGTAGTTCCTCCAGCCAACACAGTAGTGTGCCACTATGTTCATCGTTAACTCGTTTTGAATTTGAGCACGTTTCCCATGATGTCACGATGTGTTGCATTCTGATTGCAAGTTCACAAAGTCAACAGAGTAGAAGTGGGATTAGGACTCGGCACAAGGTCAAACAAGCTCACCACTTATCCACGCCTTAATACCAACACAATCACAGGGTTATTTTTTTATAAATTAATATGCAACAAGCCAATATAAGAACTGTGGTAAGCTGACAACCAGTTCAAGATGAACCCCACCTCCTGCCTGAAGTTAGCTGGCATAGGCTCCAGGATACGCATGAGCCTAGACAAGAAAAGCGGTGTGGAAAATGGATGGATGAATGGATAGATGGATGGCAATTTAAGAATGTGCTTCATCGATGAAGTATAGAGATATTACACATATTTGAAATTAAAAATATCATTACTAATAGTAACTGATGACCCTTTGTCTTCCTCCAACCTACATCAATTTTGTACACTCCAAGTATTTTACATATTTTACAACCATTATATATCTCATGGCATGATGAAAACATTAACAATGAACAAAAGACAGTGAGCACCTGCCCATTTGCGGCCCCACATATACGCGGATTTTGGTTTCCAAAGTTTTTTTTTTTTTCATTATTTACCATATTGTCACCTATTTTCACAATCGTAAAGGTCTTAAATTCTCTTCTCAATAGACGATGCGCCACATTAGACACGGCACCTAAAAATATGGTGCACCTTATGACCATGTAGTGGGTCTAACTCTGTGTTGTGTATTTTTTTGGCTGATGGATGAGAAGACACACACGTTGGCTGGTCTCAACCTGGTTTAATCCTCTCTCTTACACTCAGGAATCTTACACTCAGAAATCTGTATTATAAAGGAGACACATTCACGAATGTTCAAAGATTTCTCTTCACAAATACTCTCAAAACTCTTACTGTCAGAAGTCTCATAAAAAAGAGAAAAATATATCACAAAAACAAATAACGTGATTTACATCGCAACAGATAAAAATAAATATATATATAAAAGAACTCACATAGACTCACATACCTGCATTATAAAGGAGACACATTCACGAATGTTCACAGGTTTCTCTTCACAATTACCCTCAAAACTCTGCAACACCAAAAACATGATCACCGCGCGACCTCGGCTAACACTCATTCGCACTGCACAGACCACATAGTCTCGACTTCTCCACCTTGCTGGTTTATGTTTGAAATTAATGATGCACCTCTGTGACCACACCCGCTTTGTAAACGTTTAAACTAACTTATATTCACATTATACAACAAAACAATGTAAATATGTGAAAGAGAAAAAAAAATGCGTACCTTACACTCAGGAATCTCACAAACAGGAAGTAATTCCTCCTGCCAAACGATAAGTATGGCTGCAAAATAAAGCACGCAGCCTACTTCCTGTGTTTCTCAGATCTTCCACCAACAATTCAACAGCATTTTCCCCCCTACAATGAACATTATTAAACACACCATTCCTTATAACATGAATAACACTGAGAAGAACAAAAAAGAATGAATGACAGAGAAAGTGCTGTTTTTCAAAATAAAAGTGCGCTTCCACATGCTGTTCCTATTATAGCGCACAACTTCACACCATTACATGCACACTGAGTTCCAACATCTGCAATTGTTGTTGTGTGACTTGTTCAACAAAGTATACTTGAACCAATGGTTACACTGTTAGCATGTATGCTAGCAAATGTTTTTGCGTGTACGTAAGCTATGATATGATGGTGCCCACAAGAGAGTTAGAAATAAGTGCATTTCATTTGCCAGCAGAAGAAGCTTACAGAGCCCCACTCACTGCTTGTGTAGGCAGGTCATTACTGACGATGTTGTAAACACTCATGGCATCACATTGAAACTAACATTACAACACCACAGCAAACAGAGTATTTGTGTGTGTTTAAGTAAAACATAGGGACACCCACCACACATTTTCACGACCCTTGACCTCCTCTGTTCCGGTCCTGTGCCTGTTGTGCCCATTTCTAATCTTTCAGTCTTGTCCCTCAATCACAGGGTGTAGCATTACTATTACTGTAATTGTAAAACCGAACTCCAAAGTAACACGTATCCATCCATCCATCCATCCATCCATCCATCCATCCATCCATCCATCCATCCATCCATCCATCCATCATCCATCCATCCATCCATCCATCCATCCATCCATCCATCCATCCATTTATTTTCTGATCTTATTCTCACAAGAGTCGCGGGAGTGCTGGAGCCTATCCCAACTGTCAACAGCCAGGAGGCAGGGTACACCCTGAACTGGTTGCCAGCCAATTACAGAGCACCTAGAGACAGACAACAGTCGGACTCACAATCACACCTAGGGGCAATTTAGGGTCTTAAGAATATGCAAACTCCACACAGGCAAGGCCAGGACATAAACCCCGGATCTTAGAACTGCACCCAACGCTCTACAGCTGTTCCACCGTATCGCCCGTGTGTAGTCATCATTTTCTATTGTGTTTAGATTGCTTCTCTTACTGCTCGTGTCCTGTCTCTTCTTTTGTCTTTATCCTCCATTTTTCTCCCTGTCCCTCTTCATTTGTCAGTCTGCAGTTTTCAAAAATAATCATCATAATACAACTAATCACAAAGGGAGTCAAGCTCTGACACAAAAAGTACAATATAAATACTCCACCGTACATAATGATCAGCCAAGCAGGACAGATAAAGAATATATATAAAAACAATTTCATTTAAATTAAATTATTAAGCATTATCAACCATTTAAGAATTCTTCCATGCCACCGTCGATCATTCCCCCCCCCCCTATTTTTAATGAACTATGCGCATGTGAACGTTCACTGGAGATTTGATTTCCCACAGGTGTGATCTTTGGGGAGACTTTTTTGGTTGATGTCATTGTGTACAAAAATTTGAACTTTACACATTTTTTTTAATCCACATTTGATTGATGCCTAATTGAGTTCTAACAATAATCAATTCCATTAGATTTCTTTTCATTTTACACTGCCAAAACATACTCTACATTCAAATTGGGTCATGCGAGTGTAGGAAAAAAAATTCTGAATCCACATGAGGCTTTATCCAATAGTTATGATCATGTCTGGCATCAAAGCAAACATCTTGAGCAAAGGCTCGCCTGAACTGTCACAGTTTGTTTATACAGGGTAACATCCGCCTAGTTAAGACCCAATTCGGTTATTCGGTTTTCTTACCTATTTTGGACATTGAAAATTAATATGTACATCCTGATATAGGGTTAATCGGACTAACACAAAAGCCTGTTTGAATGTGAACAGTTATTATGTATGTGTGAAATGCCAAAACAATTGCGTTTCAGATTGAAACTGACTTTTTCTTGTATCTTTTGGCCCTGTCTTGCAACAATGGCTTGGAAAGGAAACAAACTGGTGAACTGAGTTACAATAGGAGGAGGGAAGGCATTATAAGAACAGAAGAAGAAAAAGATTGCTGCATCCTGCCGTTGGTCAGTAGTTATTGTATGTTCTTCTGTGACTTTAAAACTGTATTTACAAAAAACAACATTACTGGAATGATTATGTGGTTCTGAAGGTGTGTGCAAGTATCTTCAAGTGAGCATGGACGGGCGTGTGTTTGTGTGCTTGTGCTGGATGACCTGCTCCATTTTAATCTGTAGCAGAGGGAAGATGTGGTGAAAACCATTATCACTGTCGCCCTGTCGCTGATAACAGCCTGCTAATCTGTTTGCTGGAGGTATTGAACAAATGCATTTGCACCGCGGACAGACAGGAGACCAGAAGGAGGGGCCGAGCTGGCCCAGTGTGTGTGTGTGTTTGTGTGTGGTGGAGGGCGACGTTTATTTGGGCGAGCTGATGAAAAATGAGAGGATGAGAAGGTTGGGAAAAGTTCCCTGACAGCATTGGCCTTCCCATGACAACCAGGAAGGAAGGTGCACTGGGAAAGAGAATGAGCCAAAAACGCAAAAGGAGATGAAGGAAGCGCGTTGGGGTAATGACAGAGACAAATGAAAAGGAATGAGGGAAAAAGACGAGATGGAAAAAGAACAATTGGAGAAAGAGCAGGGCAAAAGAAAAAAAATCAATGTTACTAAAGTGTCCTTTTGATAAAGGTGTGAGTTTAAAATAAAAAGATCTTGAGGGTGGATGACCTTAGCTAGTATTGTTAATCATTTACGTGACTGACCGTTGACAAGAGACTATAGCTGGATCTTAGATCTTTCCAATCATCATGACTTGTAAATGAATGATTTAATACTTATATTGATAATCATTTACAGTATATGGTGACATCTTCGACACGGTGGGTGGCACAGCTGTAATGCATTGGCCTCACAGTTCTGAGGTCCCGGGTTCAATCCCAGACCTTCCTTTGTGTAGTTTGCATGTTCTCCCCATGCCTGAGTGGGTTTTCTCTGGACACTCTGGTTTCCGCCCACGTCCCAAAAACATGCAACATTAATTGGAAACTCTAAATTGACCTGAGGTGTGATTGTGAGTGCGGCTGTTTGTCTCTATGTGTCATGATCCTGCCGCTTCAGCACGAGCTGTGCGGCTGCGCTGATTGGGAGGCACACACCTGTGCCTCATGCGGCCTGATCATCCCCCGTATATATAGGATCCGGTGACGACTGGTCCGCTGCCAGTTCGTTGAGCTTTATGTCCTGTTCCAGCACTCTCGTATTCCTGACTGAACCTGTGTGTACCGACCTCTGTCCGTTCTCCGACCAACCTTGCAAGCCTGACTCCTTGACACTCCTGCCTGCGTTGATTGTTTCCCCGTGTACCGACTCCTGCCTGTCCGCTCATCTGTTCTCTTCGCCCGACGTCACAACTACCGCTGCGGCACCGGACTGCCTGCTCGATCCCCGACCTCTGCATACAATAAACGTGTCTCTTCTTGAACTACCTTGCGTCTTCCGAGTTCCTGCATTTGGGTCCTACCTCTCGTTCCGATGGGACGTGACACTATGTCCCCTGCGATTAGCTGGAAACCAGTTCAGGGTATACCCGGCCTCCTGCCCTTGTGAGGATAAGCAGCTAAGAAAATGGATGGATGAATGAATGGATGGATGGTGACATCTTGTAGTTTGCCTACATTTGGATGAATCCATTGTAAAACCATCAATTGATCCGCCACCCGAGCTGAGGAAGAACAATGAGTAAGAATGCTGTTAATATTGACGAGTTATTGGAGTACTGTAAGCGAGGCCCCGTATCTCAGTGGTTAGATCACTGGTTTGGTAGACCAGGGGTTGTGGGTTCATGTCCCACTGGGGCCTCCACTCCCTGAGAAGGGTTGCGTCAGGAAGGGCATCCAGCGTAAAAATTGTGCCAAACATATTTGTGCACTGTGGCGACCCCGAAAGGGACAAGCCGAAAGAAACTTCCTTCTTATTGGAATACTGTAGGTCTCTTTGCCTGACACCTCTAAGGTGCATATTTTCAAAATGCATAATTATTCTTGTTGTCAAAGTGTTGTCACTCAATAATATGCATTTTTAACATCTGTTCATTAAAGTAAATCAATGAATAGAAGAAGCACAATGCACTTGTAAAGGAAAATGCATTAAATCTATGAATGCTGAATAATACATTTGAGCTGGTAAGTCATTAAACTATTTTTAATATATGTTTTTGCTTTTCATAAATAAATAAATACATACATACTGCTATTACCCTGTCACTGCAGTTGTGTGTGCATGTTCACCCCCACCCCTCCCTCTCACTTAAAGTAGTAATGTCTAGCTCAAGATAGAGATGGAAATTTAGATTTATTAATTAACCGTCCATCTTTGTACTTGTGAATGGTTACAGTTTCCAACTAAATCAAAATGGTATGATTGGTAAGTTATTTTACATTCCAAACAACAAACCAACAGATGCAATACTTTTTTTTTATAGTTGGCTGGGATAGGCTCCAGCACTCCCGCAATCCTTGTGAGGATCAGCAGCTTGGAAAATGGATGGACCTGTGGGAAAGAAAAATAGCAGTGAAAATCACATCAGTTCTGTTTCTTGAAAATAAAGAGCCAGTCTCCTTTTGTAATGCCCACAGTCTACTGTACATTTCTACACAAACAAATAAAAGTCATGTGATAAATAATGAAATTTAAAACCCTTCATTTTATGTTCACCTGAATGATTTTACTGTGCTCAGGGGAGGCTGATGGTTGGGGGTGGTTAGGTGAGTGTAGGCCCTTGGGCTAATAGTTAACCTGCTGTGCATCACTACAGATTGCAGGGATGTAAAAAGAGAGAAAAAAGGAGAGATCAAGTCAGGTAAAGTGGTCAGAGTACTGACACTATGATATTCAAATAAAGACACACTCTGTCCCTTAATGTTTTTTCCTCTTTTTGTCGCTATTCTCTTTTCATTAGCCAGTAATGAATCACATTCACATGACAATCCCTCTTCCCAGCGCCATTCCTCTCCCTTTCGCTCCCCCCTTGGTCCGCACTCTTCTGCTGAGGCCCTGGGGCACACTCTAACTGTGCTGTCTAACCCTTGTATAAGTTTTCCAATTCCAATTCCTGCTGGATTATGGCATGGTGGTGACAAGGGGACATTTTCTCTGATTATATATTTGATTCAATGGCATGATTATTGGAGTAGTGTGTTCAGAGGGTGGACATGTTGAGGAGGGGACAGAGACATTGACCTCACCCAGCGGATAATGTACATCATCATGGTCTCTCTCTCCTCTCTCTCTCTCTCCCCCCCCTCTCTCTCTCTCTCTCTATCTCTCCCTCTCACTCTCTCTCACACAACACTCTCCTCACTCTAGCCCTGAGGTTAGGGGCGATAGATGGCAGACATGGAGATTGGTTTTTAGTCAAATGTCAGTGGAGGTGAAAGTACAGCCCAAAGGCATACTGTATGTATGTATGTATGAATGTGTGTGTGTGTTCTGTTGTGTCAGTGTGCTCTAAGTTTTTTTTTTCACTTTTTGGGCAAAAATCTGCATTTCTTTCAAACATTTAGTCCTTTACTTCTGCCTCTTTGTTTTGTAACTGGATTTCGTTTGTTTTTTTCTCATCTCATAAGCAAGAGGAGATATTGGAAGATTATGTGATCAATGGCTCCTGCCAGTAGAGATATGACACCCAGATATTGCAAGCCTGTCTTAGAGATTTCAAGAAAATAAAGTTCATCAGTAAAAAAGGCGACATCATACTCTTATCCATGGAAAAAGCCACTGAGCACTCCTGCACAAACGAACATTTAGAGACAACGTGCCAAAGATTCCCACATGAGATCTACATTGGTCCATGTGGATGACCAACCTTGATTATTACTTCTAATTCTGTGCATGTGCGTAGGTGGGGAAAAAAGCCAAAGTGAGAAGTAGACAGACAGCGAGACAGGCAGACATATTTGATGGGTGAATGACTGTAGTATCAAAACCCAGAGACTAACAGATCATATGCATACCTTGTTTATTTATTTCTGATGTATGTGTGTTAGAATGGTTTGACTGCATGATCTTCTTGTTGGATGTATGGACATATACAGTATGTATGCAACTTTTGCTGGAGGTTGATGCTATGTGCACGTCAAGATCATCAATCTTGCCCAAGGTAATTGTTTTGAAGCAAAATTGTACATATATGTGTAACCGGTGTAGTTGTAGTGGAGACCACGTCGTGACACAGGAGTTGGTTGGAAGCAGGGAGAAGTCCTGTCACTCCCCTTGCAGCAAGTAAAACTTGAAGCCTTGCCTGTTTGCCTTCTTTTAATAGAGAGTCAAGCTTTTTAAACCTGACAATGGACAATTTAGAGACATCAGTTTACCTACCATCCATGTTTTTGCAATGTGGGAGAAAACCAGGTTACCCACAGAAAACCCACTCAAGCATGGACAGAACATGCAAACGCCAAACAGGCGAGAACAGATTGGACCCAGGCCCCACTATGCTGGCAAGTACAAAAATAGAATGAAAAAAAGTTTCAAAAGTACAAATATATTTTTTGCCTCTTCTCATTTTTGTTCTCTTACTGTATGTATGTTGTGCTGTTTTTCTTCAGCTTCAAATGTTCAAAAAATGTTGAGTTCTAACATGCCTTGTTTTAGGTTTTACAGGGAAATTCCGGTGGTTTGGATTAACAATTTATCCAATAGGTTATGTCATATATACTGTACCAAGTCCAAGTCACAGCGGACTATCGCTTCCACCCCAGCGATGACCAAATCACAGCCGACATCCATCCACGCCTTGCCAACGACCGAACCACAGCTGATTTCCGCCCACGCCTCGCCGGCGACCGAGCCACAGTGGACTATTGCTTCCGCCCCAGCGGAAACCAAGCCACAGCTGATGTCCATTCACATGTATGTTGTGCTGTCTTTCTTCAGTTTAAAATGGTCAAAAAACATTCAGTTCCAATATGCATTGTTTTAAGTTTTACAGGGAAATTCCGGTGGTTTGGATTAACAATGTATCCAATAGGTTATGTCATATATAATGTACCTTGACAATGTGATGTCAATCCTCTCCCATTTAATGCTTTTTCTTAGAAGATTTTTGTCGGCAACTACAAATTTTCATGCGCGCCGCCATTTTGGCAAGTCACATGACCTACATGCACAGATGTGACATAATAGGCGCGCAACAAAGAAATCCTCACCGGGTTATAGCGTCTTCACATGCGTTACCACGATTGGACACGGTAAAATGGCTCACTGTATCGCTAAATTTTGCCATAATTCGGATAGAAATAATCTGCGAAATGTTCGGTGGCATGTTCTGCCCAGTAAGAAAAAGAATCATTTAAGGACCGGAAACCGGAGTTCCCAGAGAAATCCTTCGCACATATGGGAAGAACATGCAAACCCCACAATTCTCCATGCACAGACACAAAACTCCACAAAAAAAAAAAAAAAAAAACCTCTCCAAAATTCAAACCTGGGTCCTCAGAATTGTAAGGCCAACACTTTACCAACTGAGCTACCGTGCCACTGTCGTGAAGGCAGTATTATCACTTGGACTTCAGCCACCCTTTTGGCTAAACCTTTCCCACAGTATAAGGCTCACCTTTCACTGATGGGTTCTACCATCCTTCATGGCCACGGGTGCTGTCCTCAGTGCAGTCCTCCGCTGGCTCGCCTAAACGCACTCTAAAATCAATAGGATGGATGAATGGTGTTTCCTGCTCATCATCCGACTCGCGTTCTTCATCAGTATGTAACCGAGCCTTTGTTTACTCACATAATGTCCCACTCGTTGGCCGAGTAGTCAGACTCCACGTCATTCCGTTCCAAAGAACCAGCTGAAAATTCTACATTATTTACAGCCACAGGTTCAAATCAATATGGAAGTATTCCTCCGTCTTCCCGATTAACCGATACTGCTATTTCTTCATCACATGAGGATAAATCTGAGAAATTGTTTCCCAACGTAAGTGAGCCTTTGTTGCCGCGCCCATTACGTCAGATCCACGCACGTATGTCATGTGACTCAACAAAATGGCCCATGAAAATTCAGAAATGCTGATAAAAATCTTCTAAAAAAAAAATTAAATGAGAGAGGATTAACATCACATTGTCAAGATGCATTACGTATGACATGACCTATTGGATACATTGTTAATCCAAACAACCGGAATTTCCCTTTAAATTACTTTAAAACCTACGCAAGCACAGGAAGAATATGCAACCTCTGTTTTGAACTCTGAACATCAAAATTCTGAGGCAGATGTCATTCCTACCTCAACAGAGCCTCCACAATATATTCAATATTTATATAATAAATGAAAATAGATTATACATAATATATTTAGAAAGCCTGGAATTAATTGTTTGACTTTGATTGCCTCGGCATTATGCTATTGACTGCAGAAAGAAACTGTTTCCTGCCATATGATCTGTTTTTTATCTCGTTTCCTGCCATATGATCTGTTTTTTTATCTCTTTTTTTTTCCATTTGTGATCTGTATTTCTGTTAATGTTTTGGTCTACCTGGTGTTTTTCTTCATTTGCTGTTCATGCCTTCCCTTTTTGCTCGTCATGTCACATCACAGGGTCTCATCCACCCTGCACCTCTTGTCAGCCAATTAGCTCTTACGAGGCATTTGTCTTGTTCAGATGTACCCCGATATGTCATCTGTTTATATTTAGTCCCTCACTTGTGGTCTTTGCCAAATCATGTCGTTGTGACTCAGTCTATTGTTTCTTATACGTTCTATCTTAGTAAGTTTGGACCTTGCACTTTGCACAGAATTTTGGATTTTCTGCACTCGTTACCTTTCAATGTCCTTTTTAATGCACTGCACCAAAAAAAATAGGGCATACATACCGGTAATCGCTACAATGTAACTCCAAGGCAATCGAACTTCTTGGGTATCAAGCCGTTCAGTTTGGAGATTGAACTGATTGTGATTCTACTTCACCTGCATTTGATACAAGAAAAAAACGACAACAAGTGGAAATGTGAAGCAATTGCCAAGACAACCCATAAAAAGGAAATGTTCTGCAGGTGGTGGCTAGAGGCCATTTCCTTGTCATCCAAAATTTTTAGGGCTAATTCTTTGGCCACTTTTACGCACACAGAAGTTTCTAAAGTTGTGACAGGCTGTGTTTATTTTTTTAAATCTACATTTGAAAGAGTTCAGATATTTTTCCACCTCGTTTACACCACCTTGACCCATTTACAAATTGTTACACAAAACATGAAAATGTGCCACGTGAATCTTGAACTTCATGAGACTCATTAAAGAAGCAGGTCCATCCGTCCATCCATTATCTGAGCTGCTTATCCTTACAAGGGCCTGTGCCAGATATCTTCAGGCAGCAGGTGGGCTCCACCCTCAACTTGCCAACAGCCAATTGCAGGACAAACAAACAACCATTGGCACTCACGATCACAACTAAGGGCAAGTTAGAGTCACTGATCAATGCATGTTTTGGGGATGTAAGAGGAAACTGGAGTGCCCAGAGAAAACCCACGCAGACACGGGAGAACATGCAAACTCCACACAGGTGGGTCCAGGATTTGAACCCCAGTTCTCAGAACTGTGTGGGTGATGCTCTAAGCAGTTGTACATTGTGCTGCCGAAGTAGCAAGTGTTTGACTTAAAATCTATTACATTGCTTTTCATATGCTGACCTAAATTGAGTTGGTTATTGTGTGTTGATTAGAGAATTACAGATGGAAAACAGAATACTTTTTCACAATACTTCAACACAAATAAAATAACTTTTATTCGTACCTCTTAGAAGAACTTCAGTTTATAATTAACACGCTACATACACACGCACTAAGTGGAGGATGTCAATGTGAGCCCTTTGTTTCACTTGTCTCATTCAATATGCAAGTTGAGAAGTGGAGCGCTGAGGCTGTACAATAGGTGACAAGGGGTATGCGCCTGCAGAAAACAAGCTCATTCTGAAGTACAAATGGCCTCGCCTCACATTTTCCTCTAGTTAAAATCTAGACCAGTGCACAAAAGTAGAAGTGAATGGGACATTAGTGGATATCTCAGAAGAACAATATACTGTCTATCTACATTTGTTGTCTCTGTGGCTAAGTAAGACCATTACTCCGGCAAACAGTGTCGCTCCAAATGCAAATGTACATAAATAATTAATGAAGTACTCATTACCCGTCACTCATTGGAGAATGAGATTCATTAACAGCAGTATTGATTCAATGACAGTTTGTTTCACGCGCCAATGAGACATTTTTTCTTCTCCACTCTTGGGAAAATTTGAAAAATATACAACAAAAAAATAATCTGTCTTTAGTTGAAAAAAAAATAAATGTTCATACTTAGCCTTGCTAACACAACAACCTATGTTTTGGGTGGCAATCTATTGCAAGACAAACTTCCAGCTGACTATATGCCAGGCACTACCATGGTACAGCTATGTCAGTAAGCCAACTCACTTATTTCTGCTCCATTTACAGTATCTCCACATAAAATGATAAAATGCAGTCATCACAAAAATATTGAGAGAGGCATAAATTTCCTCTCAGAGAGTTGTGTTTTTGTGGTCGACAACAGCTGGATCAGGAGTCAGGATGTACGGTTAGGTGTGTGTATCTGTCCAATAAAAGACGTTTTGATATGTATCTCGAATGCGATACGATTCGAGAACACTCCACCTTAAAGTTGACGGATTCGTTAAGGTTGAACTCATTTGCCTATAGATTCCACTGGGTTCCATTTGAGGATATTTTCCACTCAAAATTATGAATTGCCTCACACTTGGGACTTTAATCTCGCCGGACCATTCTGAACCATGTCAGAGTCTGAAATTTCTCCTTCCATTTTCACTCACAAAATCACAGCGCTATTTGACATAACTGTGACAAGTCTTGCAAGAGCTCTAAGAGAGCAGGAGAAGGTCAAGGAAGGAGATGTAGTTGCATCAACATCATACTGAATTTTAACTTTTTGACTTGGCCATTGGGTGAATAAAGATACATTGAGATTGACGCAATGTGATAGGATTCATTACTTTTAAATCCAAAAACTGTTATCCTTGTCAATTTTTCTTTTTTTTTTTGCTTTAGACAGACCTGTCTGTGCTATCTTCTGTCTCCTCCCCAGTGGGAGGTCTTGGACTTGTCTCTCAAACACCTGGATTTGAAGTACGGAAGGAGAAGTTCTTCTGCTCAAACAAGACAGAGACAGTCATGTCATCTTTTTTAGAACCTCTGTTGGCATGGTGGTGAAGTTGTCCCTGCGGGTCGAAATGATTGATGATTGACATTGAATCTCCTCATCTTTGAGAAAATTTCGAATAACTAAGAACACTGTTCTTATTAGAAGCCTGACACAAAGGCAACACAGCAATGCTCAGCTGCAGTGCATTGTGTGAGTTCAGTAATTGTTTCAAATAAGAAAAAAAAAATGAAGAGAATGTTGAAGGGACGATGACAACCTGAAATAGTTGGGCTGGGTGAGATTATACAGAAATTCTCCCTTCAGTGTAAATTTTCAGGACTATTTTTATTAATCACCAACGAGTTTACCATATCTGTCATGATCCTGCCGCTTCAGCACGAGCTGTGCGGGTGCCCGCGCGGCTGCGCTAATTGGGAGGCACACACCTGCGCCTCATGCGGGCTGATCATCCCCTGTATATCTAGGACCCGGTGAAGACTGGTCCTCCGCCAGTTCGTTGAGCTTTATGTCCCGTTCCAGCACTCTCGTATTCCTAACTGAACCTGTGTGTACCGACTTCCGTCCGTTCTCTGACCAACCTTGTAAGCCTGACTCCTTGATACTTCTGCCTGCGTTGATTGTTTCCCCGTGTACCGACTCCTGCCTGTCCGCTCATCTGTTCACTTCGCCCGACGTCACAACTACCGCTGCGGCACCGGACTGCCTGCTTGTTCCCCGACCTCTGCATACAATAAACGTGTCTCTTCTTGAACTACCTTGCGTCTTCCGAGTACCTGCATTTGGGTCCTACCTCTCGTTCCGATGGGACGTGACAGAACGAACTGGCCACAACAGGACCCAGCAGGGAAGACCCGACGTTGCCGGGACCGACGCAAGGTAGACCGTCTGCCGGAGGACCAAGCCTGTCCAATCCGGGTAGGCTCCCTGACGTCCTCCACTTCCGTGTCTTACGCTCCGCCAGCGAGGTATGAATGTGTCGCGAACACGACCCGTCCGGCTCCTGATATTCTTCTGGACTCTGACTTTTCGGAATATGAGGAGGACCGTGATTTGTATGACCGGCTGGCGGAGTACGACTCCGATTATTCTATGAATCTGCTCGTCCGATCTTTCATCCCAGTCAGTTTGTTTCACCTCCCCGCGTTTCCAGCACCCGAGCGACTTTGCCCTGTAGGTCCAAGTGCACCAATCGGTACGAGGGAACCCGCTTGGCCATCTACCCGGGACCTCCGCGTGGCGGTCAGAGGAGACGCCCCGGCCGGGCGCTCCCTTGTGCCTCCCGTTACGCGGCAACCAAGACAGAGTCCTCCCACTCCTCGCCGGCAACGGCGAAACCCGCAGACCCGCAGCTGGTGGCGAAGCTTCCAGCCCAGAGGGAGGAGGAGTCGCCAAATCACGAGGCGTTCCGCCGCGAGATGCGGGCGCAGATAGAGAGGCAGAGCGCCGAATTGGCGGCTCTCACGGCCCAGGTCCGGCAAGGATTGGTGAACCAGCCGAGCTACACTGACGTCACAACGGCGACGGACTCACTGCTGACTCAGGTTCACGTTGCCGTGGAAACCGACCCGCCACCTCACCAAGTGCACGTAGCTGTGGAGACTGACCCACCTCCTCGCCATTCCCACGTCGAGGTTTTGGCGGTTCCGAGCAGTGCTCACATGGCAGTTGGAACTGACCCACTCCCGAGACACGCCCACGTGTCAGTTTCGACTGACTCTCCGCCTACTCAGGTTCACGTTGCCCTGGAAACGGATTCGCCACTGCGCCACGCCCACGTTGCTGTTTCAACGGATGCACTGCAAGCTCACGTGGCAGTGGGGACCGACCCGATGCCGTCTCACGTTGCTGTCCAGGAGGTGGCGATGACGATGGGGGCGCTGCCTTCTCACGCAGCTGTCCAGGAGGGGGCGGTACTGGCGCCGCCTTCTCACGCTGCTGTCCAGGAGGGGGCGGTACTGGCGCCGCCTACTCACGTTGCTGTCCAGGAGGGGGCGGTACTGGCGCCGCCTTCTCACGTTGCTGTCCAGGACGGGGCGGTACTGGCGCCGCCTTCTCATGTTGCTGTCCAGGAGAGGGCGGTACTGGCGCTGCCTTCTCACGTTGTTGTCCAGGACGGGGCGGTACTGGCGCCGCCTTCTCACGTTGCTGTCCAGGAGGGGGCGGTACTGGCGCCGCCTTCTCACGTTGCTGTCCAGGACGGGGCGGTACTGGCGCCGCCTTCTCATGTTGCTGTCCAGGAGGGGGCGGTACTGGCGCCGCCTTCTCACGTTGTTGTCCAGGACGGGGCGGTACTGGCGCCGCCTTCTCACGTTGCTGTCCGGGAGGGGGCGGTACTGGCGCCGCCTTCTCACGTTGCTGTCCAGGAGGGGGCGGTACTGGCGCCGCCTTCTCAAGTTGCTGTCCAGGAGGGGGCGGTACTGGCGCCGCCTTCTCAAGTTGCTGTCCAGGAGGGAGCGATGGCGCCCCCGCCTTCTCACGTTGCTGTCCAGGAGGGGGCGGTACTGGCGCCGCCTTCTCACGTTGCTGTCCAGGAGGGGGCGGTAATGGCGCCGCTGCCTCATGTTGCTGTCCAGGAGGGGGCGGTACTGGCGCCGCCGTCTTCTCACGTCCCTGTCCAGGAGGAGCTGGGGAGTTCTTTGGAGCCACCCAGGAGCTGGAGAGACTTCGGGGTGGCGGTCATGGCTCTGGTCCTGCTCTCCATCATCTTCTTCGCTCCTGAGTGCGCCCAGCCGCTTCAGGACCTGGCCTCGTTGGCGACCAATCCCTGGTCGTCTTGCAACGACGGCGTGGGAGGTTCTCGTCCGGAGCAGTGGCCTGCCTCGTCCTGGTTCCTGCTTCGCCGTTTGGTTCCTCACAGAGGTTGTCCGCCCGAGTCGCCCCGTGGGGACCCTGGTGCTTGGCGTC
Organism: Syngnathoides biaculeatus; assembly: GCF_019802595.1. Taxonomy (NCBI): domain Eukaryota; kingdom Metazoa; phylum Chordata; class Actinopteri; order Syngnathiformes; family Syngnathidae; genus Syngnathoides; species Syngnathoides biaculeatus. The sequence goes on along the minus strand of NC_084652.1, from coordinate 20,575,888 downwards.
CGGGTCGACCTCCTGACCTGTCCGCCCAGACGCCTCGTGTTTGGTGGCCTGGATGGCCACCAGTCTGGGGTTCAGAGGGGGGCGTGCCCTCCTCCGGACCCCCTTCCGCCCACCCCTGCCTGTGTTACTTTTGTCTGTTTTTTCGTTTAGGCACGTCTGGGAGCCGTGCCTTTGAAGGGGGGGGGGGTACTGTCATGATCCTGCCGCTTCAGTACGAGCTGTGCGGGTGCCCGCGCGGCTGCGCTAATTGGGAGGCACACACCTGTGCCTCATGCGGGCTGATCATCCCCTGTATATCTAGGACCCGGTGAAGACTGGTTCTCTGCCAGTTCGTTGAGCTTTATGTCCCATTCCAGCACTCTCGTATTCCTGACTGAACCTGTGTGTACCGACCTCCGTCCGTTCTCTGACCAACCTTGTAAGCCTGACTCCTTGATACTTCTGCCTGCGTTGATTGTTTCCCCGTGTACCGACTCCTGCCTGTCCGCTCATCTGTTCTCTTCGCCCGACGTCACAACTACCGCTGCGGCACCGGACTGCCTGCTTGTTCCCAGACCTCTGCATACAATAAACGTGTCTCTTCTTGAACTACCTTGCGTCTTCCGAGTTCCTGCATTTGGGTCCTACCTCTCGTTCCGATGGGACGTGACAATATCTGTCACAGCCCTGCTCAAATCAACCTTGTTGCCAAACAAATGGTTGCCCCTTGTGCCCGGAAACCAAAATTTCTATCTCTGTTTTACACACAAACACATGCACACACACGCTCAACATTTTAGTCCACTAATTCCAATTCATTTTAAACAGCCACCAAGGCACAGCGGAGCCTCCCATGCCCCTAGACAACAACCATTTATTATTCACCTGCTTTCATTATGAATGGCTTGCAGGTTGCTGTTACAGGAACAGCAACTTAGTGCTCATTGATCACAACACACAGACACAAACACAAACACAAAGATGTCGTGCCTTCAGTGTGTCTCCAAACAATGTCGTCAATTTTCCTCCATTGCATTCTTGTACCACAGTTTAATTAGTAATGAGAACAAATATTGGTTTGTTTCCACTCAGAGGGTGAGAGAGAATTGACAATAAGAACAAGTAATAAAAAACTAGCGAAGGTAAACACAACACTAAATTAATATCCGCTCATTTTCTCTCAGAAACAAGTTATTTAGCTATTTTTTGGTCTCTATTGGTAATTTGTGATAGCACTCCGACTATACAGATAGTTGTGTTTATGCCTGCTCACCCTGGCAGCCACTTAGCATAGTGTGGGTTATAAGTGTGGTAAAACAAGCACCACAATAGATCACGCTGTGTTACATTTGTCAACATGACACTTTCTCCTATATTGAGTTACACTCCAGGGCTTTTTAGTTTTTCTGTCTCTTCTCCATACTCTTTCTCTCCCTTGCCTTTCCCCTCACTAACCTCCACATTGTTTCTTCACAAACCATGACTCACAGCAAGGGGGGCTGACCTAGCAGAACAATGCACTGGCCTGGTCAACTTGGAGATGACACACTTATGCAGGCGAGATATGATGGATGACAAAATAGACTATGTGTTCTCTCAGCGATCTGTTATGTCACACCTCAGGTGTTTTCTCTGAAGAAGCACAACAAAGAACGTTTTCTTTCATGTAGCAGAATTGTAAAAAAAACATACAATGTATTAATACATTTTTTAATAGTGACGGAAACCCATTAAAAATTGGTTTGAGATTGATAAAGAACACAAGTACTATTTTTCTCTGTTACAGTCTGCCTGCATATGTCCCAAGTAAAGTTGGGAAAAAAAAAAAACATTGGAAATTTTCCTTATCATTTGTATTTTAGCCACCTACAGTATTAAAGTGAACGGTGCTGTTTGACATAATGGAGTCAGACTGACATGTGCATTTGTGTTTGGCTTTGACAGCTGTCTTTCCACGATTGGGTGGCATTCTACTTTTATGGTTTGTGTTATAACAAATGCACCCTATGAGCTCATTAAATAGGCAACAAAAAAAATGGGTATTTCAAATATAATGTGTCATTGCGATGCCTTCCCGTTGGTTGGATTTTGGGCTGGAGCTGTCAATGTGAGTGCAGATGCCTGTTTGTTTCTGTGCTCTGTGATTGTCTGGTGATCAGTTCAGGGTGTAGCCCGCCTCTCGCCTGAAGATACCTGGGATAGCCTCCACCACCCCCGTGAGGATAGTAGTACAGAAAATGGATAGATGGATGGTCACAACATATGTGACACAAAATGTGTGAACCCGTGGAGTGGCAGAAGGGCAGAAAGATTCAAATCCGATCAGGATTATCGAGGGCACAGATGGTCAGCATAGTTCTGAATATACTGTATCAATCTCATGGCAAGTATGAACATAATAATGGTGCACCAGTCCATATGGGACCTGGACCAATATTTTAGGGATGTTTTGCTTAGAGGATAAAACAGCAAGACGTGGTCGCCACAATTTTATGTGGTCTACTGCCCGCTTTCCCCTGGAAGAATGTGAAACCAAGATTGCAAGTAGATATGCACAATTTGGTGGCATATCTCTCAAATTTATTGTTAAAAAGAGTCAAGGGGTAAAGAAGAGTCCCATTAATGTAGTATGAGGGAAGCAACCCAAGAAAATCATAAGAACTTATGATTGAGTGATTTGATGAGGAGTAAAAATGGCGATGACCCATGGATGAACGAAATCCTAAAGGATCTTTGTCGTGAGGATGCAGACTCTGGCCTGGATATTGTCAAAGAGACCTGGTAGGAGCTCTTGGACGGCTAAAACCTGAAGGAGTATGGAAAAGTACGGAAGTAAAACAGCGAGGGAGATTCTTATGAGTCCAATGGAAAGTCTTAAACCTTCATTCGATTGACTGGTGCCCAGTATAGGGTATAGGCCACCTTTCGCCCGAAGTTGGCTGGGATAGGCTCCGATGCGTCGGTAATTCTTGTGAGGATAAGCGGTTTTGAAAATGGAGAGATGGAAGTCTATGGTATTTAAACTTTTTCAAACAGTTGTTTTAATTGTTTATTTGGCATTACTGTTTTCTGACTATAATGTTTGTACCACAACCGTGTTGTAGACAGTGTCAACATTTATACAAATTTTAGTAGGCCTGACAAATGATCCTTGTTCTTCTGAACAGTCATGGTGCCCACCCACTTGTTGTATTATATTGATTTGTAACAGGTTGGGAGTTTTGGGAAAACATCCTACAAACTTAAACACTTGGATGATTCATAATCCACTGTGCTGTCTTTTGACATAAAGGCAATAGGACCAGCAGCCTGTATAAGATCAGACTTTTATTCTTTCCAATTTGTCATGCTCCAAACCAAAAGGGTTGTGAGCCGGTGAATAAATAAATAAAGTGGTGGCTGCCGAGGGAGTGTGGAAAGGACACATTATTGGTCACCTTGGTAATGGTGAGGGGGGTTATCTCTACAACAAACAGGAAAGTGTTTGTCTGTGTGCTGATTTTTGTATATACGATATATATATTTTTGTCTTTATGCAGTGGATAATTACTATAGATTGCAAGGAACCACATGTAATTTACAAACACATGTTTAGTGTCTTTGGATAATTGTCATTATGTGTATCTGCGTTGATCAATAAACTCAGAGTAGCTTGTAGCTGTCAGCACACTAAAAATTAATCGTCGTTGTTATAAAAAAAAAAATATTCTGGCTCTATTGTTCTTTAAAAGTGGTAAAAGAATAATGGGCCGAAGATAGACTCAGGTTTATTGACCATCATTAGCAGGTTTTTTTAAGCTTTAAGTTTTGTTTCTTCCATTGTGAAGATTCAGGTACACTTCATAATGGCATTTGCCATCTCCCCTGATACTAGTCATAAAAAAACATTTAAAGTCATGTTCAGTCTACTTCAGCTTCTACTATAGTACTACTGTAAGACCAAAAAAACCCAAACAAAACCTACATATCATAAATCCATCTGGTGATTTGCAAGCAAACGTCCTCTCTCTGGTATGGCAGATTTGGAAATTGTTACTCAAGAGCAAATACAGCAAACATTAAATATATCATCCATTCCCCTGACAACTTCTAGCCCTCCTCCAATGACATCTCTCTCATTTTGCTCTTCGAACAGGCCTGCAGTTTAAATTCACACTTTCCTGATGACAACATTTCATTGATCCTGGTCATCGTACAGATCCAAACAGGGAGCAATAAAGTCCAAACCCAGGAGAAGTGGATTAAGAGGGGGGAATGTGAGGTGGTCTCTGATAGCTTAGTCCAATAAAGGGAATGTCTTTTATGACAAGGTAAACGAGTCCAGTGAGAAACTGCTCAGTTCAATACTTCATCACGCACACCAAATTATGCCATGTCAACAACATACAAGAAGAGGAAAGTGCACACCAGTTCTCATTTTACGGAAAATGGCTGTTTTCAAATGAGAGACACTTTGAAATTCTTCCAATGATTTCTTTGGGACTCTCAAAACGTGCCTCTTTGTGACGCTTAGTTGTGCTGGAATGTTTTTAAATATTTTCGACTCCCAAGCAGCAATAAGAACATAATAAACAATAACCACCTGCAAACTTTCACATGTAATTAAAAGGATAACATAATATTGTAGCGTGTATATGTGTTTACTTCATTCATAGATAAGATCAGAAACGACTGCCTGTGAGTTTGTTTTAACTTAAACCAAGACAAAAATGTCAACTACAACGGCTATTTGTGAAGGTGATTTTAAAAGAAATGTCACTCATGCCAATAGAGGCCCCGTAACTCAGTGGTTAGAGGACTTGTTTGGTAAACCAGGGGTTGTGGGTGCGTATCCCACTGGGGCCTACACTCCCTGAGAAGGGTTGCGTCAAAAATTGTGCCAAACATAAATGTGCGTTCAAGCCGAAAGAAACTTACTTACTTACTTAGTTACTTACTTACTTCATTCATTGATAAATAAAGTTCTTTCAGCTTGTCCCGTTAGGGGTCACCACAGCGTGACATCTCAGATGAACGCACCTATTTGTTTGGCACAGTTTTTACGCCTGATGCCCTTCCTGACACAACCCCTCTTGAGGAGTGGAGGCCTCAGTGGGATATGAACTCACGACCCCTGGTTTACCCAAAAATGGGATATGAACTCACAACCCCTTGTTTACCAAACCAATGCTCTAACCACTGAGGTATGGGGCCTCCTAATCCTCCGTTCATAGATAATAATTAAAAATAAGAATTTGGATATTTGTAATGGCAGCATAAAAAATAAGCTTTTGAAGGTGATATCTTCTTGTCAGGATCATGGCCAAGCCACTGCCGTGGGCGGTGCTTCCTGTGAGGGGCATGGCCAAACCACTGCCCTTGACGGTACCACCTCTGACAGCTGTCACACAGCTGCGTTACATTTTGGACACTAATTGACCAGGCATTTAAGTTGTGAATGTGTCATCCTCATTTGCCAGTTCGTTGCCTTTGCATTAGAGCATCTTGGGATACTCCACGACTGTGCGTAAGTTCGGAAATTTAGTGTAGAGCGTTCCTTTGTCACAGTGAGCCTGTGCTTCCGTAGTTTGATTATGTCTTGTCCATGTTTCTAAGTTCACCTCATATTCATCGGACCTTGTGCATGTTCTTGGATCTTGCCTGTTACCTTGTGTTTTTGTGCTTCCACCTGTTTTGGGTTGCCAATTTGCCTTTTCCTGGAATAAAACCTCTCTTAATACCGTTCCCTTGCCTCAGAGTCCTGCATTTGAGTCCAGCACCAAGCTACTTGCCCATGACAGAATGACCTGACACAAACAGGACCCAGCAGAGAAGATGTGGTGTCGACAGCCATGCCACCAGGCATGCCGCCTGTCTGCCTCCCAGCGCTCCCAGCCTGAGGACCAAGCATCCCCTATCCTTGTGGGATCTGTCTTTTTGTCCTCACTACCGTGCCATCTGCACCACCCGGGTGTCATGATTATTTCTCGACCACGACCCACTCACCACCACATATTTTGCTGTACTCGTATTTTTTGGATTATGAGGAAGACCTGAATTTATATGAGCAGCTGCCTGATTCTGATTTGGAGACTGAATTGGGTGTTTCTCTCCCGGTGTTCAGTCCCAGTCAGTTTATTTTGCTGCCCCACACTTCCATCCCCAGAGTGGCTTCGCCCTTTGCGTTCAAGTCCTCTTCCTCTGATCCTTTCTCACTGGCGACCAAGTCACACCGGACTATCGCTTTCACCCCAGCGACAACCAAGCCGAGGTGACCGATCCTCGGCTGTTTCACGACGATGCCTCGGCAATGACCAATCTCCGGTGGCCTGATGACCATGCCACGACGGCGACCAATCCTCAGCTGCCTCCCCCTCCTGTATCGGTGGTGACCGATCCACGGCTGACTCACGGCCACGTCTCGGTGGTGACTGATCCAATGCCGCCTCACAACCACGCTTCGGCATCGACCGGTCCATGGCCGCCTGACGACCATGCCTTAGCGGTGACCGCCCCTCAGCCGCTTGACAACCACATCTCGGTGGCGACCAATCCACGGTCACCTCACGACCAGTCCTCAGCAGCGACCGATCCTTGGCTGCCTCACGACCAGGCCTTGGCGTCGACCGATCCCCGGCTGTCTGATGACCACGTCTCGATTCCGACCAATCCTCAGCTGCTTGATGACCATGTCTCGATGGCCACTGATCCTCGGCTGCCTCACGCTCTTGTTTCGGTGGTGATCGATACCCGGCCGCCTGATGATCACGCCTCGATGGCGACCAGTCCTTGGCCGCCTCATGACCACATCTTGATGGCGACCGATCCTCGGCTGTCTCACGACGATGCCTCGGTTGCCTGATGCCTCTGCTACGATGGCGACCGATCCTCGGCCGCCTCCCCCTCCTCGAAGCCACGCCTTGGGCAGGGGGGATGCTCTATTAGGGGCATTGCCAAGCAACTGCCGTGGCAGTGCTTCCTGTGTGGGGCATGGTCAAACCACTGCTTTGGTCGGTACGGCTTCTGACAGCTGTCACACAGCTGAGTTACATTTTGGACACTAATGACCAGTCATTTAAGTTGTGAATGTGTCATCGGTATTTGGCAGTTCGTTGCCTTTGCATGACAGCATCTTGGGATACTCCACTACTGTGCGTAAGCTCGCAAGTTTAGTGTAGAGCATTCCTTTGTCACAGCGAGCCCGTGCTTCTGTAGTTTGATTACGTCTTGTCCATGTTTTTAAGATTGCCTTGTAGTCATCGGAGCTTGTGCATGTTCTTGGATCTTGTCTGTTGCCTCACGTTTTTGTCCCTCTATCTGTTTTGGACTGCCTATTTGTGTTCGACCTTTTTGGAATAAAACCACTCTTAATATCATGCCGCCTTGGAGTCCTGCATCTGGATCCTCCCCTGAGCTGCTTGCCCATGACATCTTCTGTTTGGAATCAAACCCTCTTCCAAACATGTAGAAAAATCAGACATGCATCCAACATCTGCTGATGGTAGTCCAGCGTAAACACACAAATTGGTAGTACCGTAATGTGCAGTACAGTGTCAATGCAAACATGGCGTCATTAGAATGCAATGATTGGCAACAGGTATGAACTCCTGTCTTCTCACGTTAAAACAACAACAAAAAAATAAACATTAAGAAAAATTTATCTGTAAATCTGATGTAAAAACAGTGGAAAAAACCCCCACAATTTTGTCAACAACTAAATGTGGTCTAATTTTGGTATAATAGTTGGGTGTCAATGATAAACAACGCAGTATGCAGTGTGGACGTTACCCTCTTTTAAATCAATGGGTCATATGTGTCACTTGAAGTATACATGTAAAGAGACAGTTACAAAAAGTTTTATATTTTAATTTAAATATATGTGGTCATTAAATGAATGATAGAAAGTCATCCAACACTTTCATTTGTACTGCATTATTACAACATAAAAACGAATGCTAAATTTGACCCTTTGCTAACACGCATGCAGACAAATATACACATCCCTGCCTGGTCTAAATATCATGCTCCAATTAACACCTCCTTAATCGGAGCTCACTGACCCCCCTCCACCCTGTGCAGAACTGTTGGAACCTGGGTACCCTTTGGAATCTGTGAATCAAAGAGCACAAATCTCTCAACAAGGAAGTAATTGGCCTGACCCGGCGACCTCTCGTGCCTCACATCAGGCATGTATCGAATCAAAACTAGCTCCTTGGAGACACACCCCCACTGCTAACTAGCACTTTAGTCGCTTAACACATAGACATTTAATCTACATGGTAATGCAAAACACACACAGAGAAATACACAGACACACACAAATGCGTCATTAGCGGTTGTGCAACGTTTATCGCTCATTAGGGCCACACTATGGAGAGATGTTCTGTTGATGATGGGGAGGGGAAGTGGCATGCCCTGCACACCCACTGGACTCACAAACTTACACAGGCTACAAGACAAACATAAGAACCACTGGGTCCAGGAATGACAACAAGCAGCAGGCTAATAAGCAAAGCATGCAAAAGAAACACAGGGAAGGAAATGATGGAGAGACATCTATTTTTGTCTTTGGGTTTAGAGTGTCTTGGACTGATAGCTGGACATAAAGGTTTAGACTTGGTTAAAGTCTTGATACTGTGTCTACAGAATTGTCCTTATTCAAGATTGCATCCACACCATTTACAGTCTGCAGAATACATATTTTATTAAATCCCTGTCCACTTATTGATTCATCAGTTGTACATTGTATCCATTGGACTGTCATTAAGTAGTTTGTGCGCTGAACTTGTTCATGTTATTCAGAACACGCTCCTTCAAGCGAAAGTTCATTTTCATTCATAAGTGCAGGATTTCGTCCGAGACTTCCAGGACAAAACCAATCTATGTACATGATTACGCGATTTATATCACAGGTCGCAGGATAAATGCTATATTTGGCAACTGATTTGGGAAGTCAGGGCGAGTTGCATTCAGTGACACTGTGTGAATGGGACTCAATGTGTTCTCTGATGGTTCTTTCGTAAGTCCATGTGAATGATTGTAAAAAAAAAAGAAAAGATTCCTAGGAAAATGAATATTTGTATCAGAATGGTAAAATTGTACAATCACGCTGTCATGATAAGAGATTGATTTTGTTTTGGAATACAAGCATAGATTAAAAAAAAAAGATACAAAACATAACCCTATGATTGGCTTTCGACCAGTTACAGGTGTACCCTGCCTTTCACCCACAGATAGCTGGGATAGGCTCCAGCACACCCACACCCCTCGTGAGGATAAGCGGGACAGAAAATGGATGGATAGATCACCATTACCATAATTCCCCCATACTGTACTATGTGTTTCGCACACAAAGGACAAAAGTCCTGTTTTTGTTTCAAATCCTCAAAAGACCATTATAATAATATTAATTGTTTTTTTTCTCGTTTTTGAGAAGCTGAGGCTCGCAACTAGTGTGAACTGAATGAGTGGAAACAATGGGAAAATGACATTGACAAATGACAAAAGTAACTGTGTTGACTTTTTGAATGGTGAGCTGTACTTTGAACTATTTTTCATTAAAAAAAAGTAGTTTCCCAGCACTGGTTATTTATTTCTTTATTTTTTAATTATTATTATTAGGGCGGCACAGTGCTTCAGGTGGAAAATGTTGACCTCACAGTTCTGAGGTCCCGGGTTCAATCCCAGACCCACCTGTGTGGAGTTTGCATGTTCTTCCCCTGCCTGTGTGGGTTTTGTCTGGGCACTTCGGTTTCCTCCCACATTCCAAAAACCTGCATGGTAGGTCATTTGAGACTCTAAGTTGCCCCTAGGTGTTATTGTGAGTGTGACTGTTGTCTGTCTCCATGTGCCCTGCGATTGGCTGGTAACCAATTCAGGGTGTATCCCGCCTCCTGCCTGATGATAGCTAGGATATGCTCCAACACACCTGTGACCCTTGTGAGGATAAGTGTCTCAGAAAATGGTTGGATGGATAAATAAATTCAGTTGTAATTTTGATTTCTGATCAATTACAATCTAAACATCAGTGTTGGAGGGAATGATAAGCAATTTAAATTAAAATGTGAGCTAAATTGAAACTGCATGGAATGCAACTCCACCCCTGTTCCCTACCGACTCCTGCATTCTCCAAAATTTCCCACTACTTGCATTCCCAGCACTTAATTAAATTTAACTCTAAGACCCCCTGCGTTTAGATCCTGTATAATCAGAGCAAAAGCTTGTTTCAACTTCAGCAAATGCTTCTCTTTGGATTCTTGACTCTTGCCCTTTGGCTCAGATTTGTTTTATTGTTTTTGTGACAGAATTTCCCAGAACCAAGGCATATAGGGTGTCAGGCTTCACATCCTCATATTCACATCCCTGCACTGCAATTTGCTGGCAACAAGTCTGGGATGTTCTCATCTAAAGTCAATTTGGATAGGCTCCAGCTCACCAGCAACGCTAATGAGGACAATTATGACAGCCAATGGATGGATTGATGGTAACAACCATGCTTTGCAAATAACAAAGAATAACAGTATTTCTCACAGACAATTTGTCACAAACCTCCGGTACTGGGGTCAACCCAAATGCAGGACTTCAAGGCATAGGCATAATGTTCAATATAATTTATTCCGGAAGCTGGATCATACACGGTGTAGCAGTCTGACAAGGCAGAGGTACAGAAATGCAAGACTAAGCAGGATACAAAAGACATGCAGCAAGGTCCGATGACTATGGGGCACACTAACAATTCAACAGGACAGGATAAAAAAAAAAGGGCACAGAATCGCTGTAACTAGGGTAACTCTAACTTACACGTAGAGCGGAGAGTCCCACAGGCAGTGAATGCAACTCGCTAACACAAAGCAACAAACTGGAAAATACAAGTGACAAAAACTCCAACTTAAATGCGTGTCTAATTACAGTCCCAATATGAAAGAGCTGTGAGTGGTGACAGGTGTTACTGCCCAGTGCCATGGCCACGCCCTTCTTGGCAGTGGCCAAGCCTTGCTCATGACACAATTAGCAAATAAATAATTTATATAATTCAAAAATCCAATGCAAAACAATTGTCACCAAGCACAACATCAATGACAGTTTAGTGGTTAATTTGACTGACTTCTGTGGAAAAAAACATGGGTTCAGGTTCCCCTCAGGTGTGCATGTGCCTGAGCGGTTGCATCTATATGCACTTTGCGATTTCCTGACAATCTCTCCTCGCTTTCTCCCAATGTCATCTAGGATAGGCACCGATTCTATCCAGGAGATACTGAAATTGAATTGGGCGGCATGGTGGAATAACAGTTCTGAGTTCAAATCCTGGCCCTGCCTGTGTTGAGTTTGCATGTTATCCCATCCCTGCGTGGGTTTTCTCCAGGTACTTTGGTTTCGCCCACATCCCAAAAATATGCGGGGTAGGTTGATGGAAGACTTAAAATTGCCCATAGGGGAATATAAATGTGAGTGCAAATGGTTGTTTATATTTGACCTACAATTGGCTGGTGACCAGTTCAGGGTGTATCCCTGCCTCTTGCCCGAAGATAGCTGGGATAGGCTCCAGCAAACCAGTGATACTTGTGAGGGTAAGCAGAATGGAAAATGACTGAATGAAAATGGATGAGTGGATCGATGGTGTTTGCCCTTTTACTGCTGACACACACACACACACACACGCACACACACACACACACACACACACACACACACAGACACAATTTTATGTACATTGTTTAGTTACTGGTAATCATACTTTTTAATAGAGAACAGATTCTATGCTAATCATCCAGTGAATGCCACTGTGGCCTTCCTTGGAAAATGTGTTTATCATTCTATTATGAGCTCATTTCTATAATTCATAGAAAGCAGCACATTCTCGATCACCCCCAGATGAATAGATTAGATCGAGGTAAGTGTAATTCGATGAGGTCTACTCGTGTTATGTCCCTCTACACCACTCTGTTTTTCTTTTCCTTTTTTTTCGGTGTTTGTATTTATGGATCATAACGCCGGGATGGTTGTTCCTTGTGTGCCATTAATGATGTTGCCTTATGTCTGAGAACGACTGTTTCAGCAAGTACTGGCCCTTCTGGGAACAATTAGAGGGAGAGAGCGCTCATATAAAATGCTGAAGTATTAGCTTAACACCAATATTTGTCACCCTGATCACCATCCTTACTAATCGTATTGGTGTTAAGCACTGAGAAAGATCAAGTATGGAAACCCTTAGTAAGATCTACTCAATATGTCTTTGATAATGTTCAAACTTTTGTAGATACCCTTACGGTTTTTATTGTTAGCATTATAAGGATGTTGGATGATTGTGAGTTTATTCTTTGTAATTAGATGGAAGCACATATTAAATTACTAATTTTTAAATATTGGAAGTGCTCAATCTCAAAAAATGGCAAAGACCTACGGGGTCCCTCAAGGAGCAGTTCTTGGACCCCACCAGTTTACCCTGTATATTCTACCCTTGGGTGAAATTTTCCAAAACTTAAATTTTGATTATCATAGCTACGCAGATGACACACAGTCCAGATGACAACAGTTCAATTGAGATGTTGAGCCACTATCTAAAGCAGATATATAAATAATTGTATGAGCAGAAATTTTCTTCAACTAAACCACAACAAAACTGATACAGATGTTTTTGGCAATAGAAAGAAATGAAAATTGCTGTTTTCTTAAATACCTGAACTCGCTATCGTTAAAAAACAAAGACCCAGTCTAAACCTCAGTGTTCTGATAGAATTCGACCTGTCTTTCAACAGCCATATTCAAATCAATCACAAAAACTGCCTTTTATCATATGAAGAACATATCTAGAGTGAAGGCTTGTACTGTATGTGTCAAGCAGACCAAGGAAAAGCTCATCCATGCTTTTGTAACCTGATTACATACTGGTATAGGTAAAAGTTCAGTATAATAGAGTAGCAATTAGGTTATAGGTTTTCTTTATGCAATGTGGTGGAATATCTGTTAAATTGTGTGTGCTGACTTCATTTTCTTTTGGAGGGATTTTTATTTAAATGTGTTTGGTTCATTTGTGAAAAGGAAATACTTTTGTTTGTTGATTTATTGTGGTAACCTGGGTTTTGAGAGAGAGAGAGAGAGAGAGAGAGAGAGAGAGAGAGAGAGAGAGAGAAAGCTGGACAGTGTGACCGGGAGAGGTGGTTGAGAAAAAGGACAAAGAAAGAGAACGATGGACATTTATGAAAAGTTGATCAACGTGTTCGACAAGGACTGTTGAAAGTTCAACTGGTATAGCGTATCGTTTGAGTGGACTACTCAAATCAAGTTAGCCGCTACCACAGGGGCTAACTGCATGTGTGGTACTTGGCTGGGGCGCTAGCAACCAGCTAACAATAGCTAGCAAGGCCTATTGGTGGACCACGAAGGAGAAGACAAGGGCGCTAGCGTCGAGCTAACGCAGATAGCGAGGCCTGTGTTTGGACTTCAAGGAAGAAAAAATGGACGAGGACCATGAGGACGCTGGACAAAGGAAAAACCACCTTCACCTTTCTTCATTCCTGCCTGGGGAAGCACCACAGTGTCATTGGGCTTTGAATTTCGTTTGCTTTGCCAGCTAGATTCAGTTTTGTTTGGGCTCTTAGGTTAGGTTAGCCTAGCCATGTGTGCACTGTGTACCTGTTTGCAATCTTTTTTTTTTTGCCATTTTTATAAGGAAAGTTATCGGCTATTACTTAAGAAAAGTTGACATTAAAAGGAAATCAGCACCTTTGGAGTAGACTCAATTTCTGTCTATGAGCATTATGAATACTGTTATTATTACTACAGACTTATATCCTATTCTGTAGTGTTCTTTCCCCCGACAGCGACAGCTATAAATAAAATCAAAAGAAAGCAGACTCAATGAGTCAGATTTCAAACAGTGAATTTGTGAGTTTGAAACTGATTTCATTTTGGAGATGTGTGTATGAGATCGACTACCTATTTTTTTTCTGCTGGTATCCCTCGCAACCCATATTAACCTTGGTACACTGGTTTGAAGCAGTTTACTTTCTTAATGATCTCACATCAACTTATAAACAAAATTAATCAACTGAGTGACACAATGCTTGCAGATGTCGGATTGCAGAATCGCATACAGATACACAAAATTACAATGATGTAAACTCAGCCTTTCCAAGACCTCATACTGAACAAACAAACAGTTTCTAAATAACTGAAAAACACCTTTTTTAAAAGAAATTCCCATTTTTTCATCTCCTTTTTCAACATTTGACATTAGTGAGCTAATTGTGAAAATTGTGACTGGTGACTGACCCTTATTTCTGATACCTAACTCTCTAAATGTGGTGGTCATGGTCTTAAATATTATTTTAAAATGCTTGAAATGTTGAAAGGCAAATAGTTTTCATGATTGCCTATCAAAAGCAACTGATTTTTAAAAAAAAAAATACAGCTGCTCCTGAAGGTTTAAGTCGAAATTTGGATATGTCTCACTTTGCCAAGAATAGAATGTTTGGATATGTCTCATTTTGGAGAAAAAATGAAATTTGTCATCAAAAAAACTCGGGGAATATTAAAGCCAATATTTTTTGGTGTTTAGTTACTTTTTAGCATCTCTTTCCATCCCCCAATAGTTAGAAACATAAATTGAGTTTATTGTTTTCACTTCAATACCAAGCCCTTTTCTCAAAATGAAAAAAAACGGATATGTCTCATTTTGAAAACAAACTCTTCAAATGCTTACAGAATACAAACACTGTAGAGCTCTGCGATGAAGAGACTCAGGTCAAATAGTGAAGCGCAAAGTCCAAAGCAAACATGGTGAAGCAGCGTTTAACTATTATGCTGCACACAAATGGAATAAGTTGCCAACAGAGGTGAGGTCAGTTCCAAGTGTGAATGTTTTTAAATACAGTTTGAAAACTTATTTTTTCTCATGCTTTTTCAAGTATATCCACTTTTAAATCACATTTCTTGCACTGTATGCTGATTTTAAGTTTACTTTTATTCATCATTTTTTAAAATATATATTTTGTTGTCATTTTTGTTTTTTTCCCTGTTCAAATGTTTTATTTCTTTGTATTCAAATCCTTTTAATCATGTAAAGAAGACTGTGTTAACTTGTGTATGAAATGGGCTATATCAAGAACTTTGCTTTGCTTCCTATCAATAAAATTCTATATATATCCAATCTATACAATTTGTGTGCCTGTTCATGCAAATTGTTTCATGTGTTCTGTGAATGTATACACAGTGATTGCAGATATGTGTCATTTGAAATGTGCATGAAAAACAAATACTGTAAATCAGAAATGGGCACTTGGAACTGCAGTTTAAATCCAGCCTTTTTTTACACATAGTTTGCACAATTAACACAGAACAAGGAGGTTGCACTTGTATATAATTGTATATTGGAACATTACGGTGACTATTTACCAGCTGCTTGTACACAAATGTATATGAGCATGAACAGATTAAGAAATGTGGAGAACTCCTCTTGCATACACATACGAATGACATCACGTATCATTAGTGACATAGTGTATCACTTCATAGTCAAACATGGCACACCTTGCCAACAAACTAAAAATGACTTCACTTTATGAGTCCTTTGTGATATATAGCTCTTTTGTGCTTGTTGCATTTTATATCATGTCATGCTGGAGATGAATCTTGTTGATATAAGTCACAAGACGTGAAGATGTGCTGTTTCCACAGCATTCTGCTCACTAGTTTACAGTATAATAATAACACTTCGGAGTGAAACGTCTCTTTGTTGGTTCTGGTGCTTGTTACAAAGTGAATTGCCTTTGCCACAAAGTGAAATGTAAATGCCTTTATGAGTTTTTTGCAGTCTCACAAAAAGGTGTTTCTGTCCAGCTGAAGGCAGCCAAGAAAATCCAATACGGTACAGCAGGGAAAAAAAAAAGCGATTGACAAACTTGAAAAGGTGCAATGTGTTGGAACGTGAAAGGGAAGTCGGAACCACAAGATCTGGGAAACATACAAAGTCTCCATGACTCAAACCCGGAACCTCTGGACTGTGTGGCAGACATACTAACCCTTATCTTACCATGGAATCCTGCCCCTGTGACTGAAAAGTCTTGATTTACTGAAGGTCTGAGTGAACATAAATAGGTGCAAACTTGATTCTACACAACCTACTAACCAGGTTCACCCAGGATTATGTCTTTTAAACTGGAAAAAAACTGTACACAGTTAGTTTCATTATTGGGTATTTCTACCTAAATGTGCAAAATACTGAGAGGGGAATGTGGAAATAGATTGATGTAGCCTGCACAAAGTGATTGAAACAACCTGAGACTAATTTTGGTGGATAATTGTGACGGAACTGAAATCTGCACATATAGGTTTGTAACACTAGTGGCTACTGAAAGGATTATTACATATTTCAAATGTAATGTGATGCAGGATAGCTACTGTACTTACAATTCCCACACATTTGGGACAATTTATTGCTGTTTTGTGGTTGTTGGCTTCTCCAAAATGAATAGGTTGAGTGGATCTACAATATATAAAAATTAGTATCGTAAGCAAGTTGTGTGCCATTCAAAATGTCATGATTTGTGCTTTTATTAAATTGGTTTGTCTTATATTTTATTTATCCTTAGTTCACATTCACATTCATGCCTCATCTGCTTGTTTGGTTTTTGTCTCTATCTGTCATCAACCAATCAGCTCCTTCCAGCCACTCCTGTCTTGTCCAAGTGTTCCTCATTGTCTTGTCTATTTGCCTGTATTCCCCTGGTTTCTTTCAGTCTTGGTTGTATCATTGTTTTTGCCATGGTTTATAGTGAAGTGAATTTACTTGTATCTTAGTGTGTCTTTGTTACTTTGAAGCTTGTTTTTTGAGACTGATTAATTTGGTATTTAGATTTATGTGGGCCTTGTTTGTACATTTGATGGTTTTTTGGGGGGGAATTGAGGTGGGGGAAATAAACCCTTTTTTAAGATTCATCCTGCCTACCCTCACCCTGAGAATGCCCGATCTCGTCAGATCTCGGACGCTAAGCGGGTTTTGCCCTCATTAGTACTTGGATAGGAGACCGCCTGGGAATACCAGGTGCTGTAAGCTTCTCTCCCTGGCTAAAATGCAGAGGGTTTGCGTCAGAAGGGCATTCGGCGTAGAACTGTGCCAAACAAATACATGCTCATCTGAGATGGCACGCTGTGGCGAATCCTAACAGGACAGGCCAAAAGGAAAAGAATAAGATCATGCCTTCCCTCCTGGCTTTGGGGTTTAGCTTTTCGCAAATCACAACTCAGATGTGGCTTTGTTTACCTTTTCCACTAATACTTCCAATTCCATCAGTTCAAACTTTATTTTATTCCAGCTCATGTTCTCTGATAAAAACCATGAGTGCTACCAAAGGTGAAAAATCCTCATTTATATGTACCTCTACACCACTTTTACACCTGTTGCCTTCCAGCCCACAGTTTTAGTACATCATGCACAACATTCACAACAACAGCATTCACAATCTGTTAGCGTGAACCAGCAGTTTAGTGCTTGTGTTTTGGTCTTGGTAAAATCGGGTGAACAGATAAAATATGCCTGTATCCCCATCTGTATCTCCCAGGAAAAAAGGGATGTTGTAGAAAACTGTTTTTGATTTCATTGTCAAAATGGAGAGCACAGAAAATTATGGACTGTAAAAAGTTATATCCGGAATAAAATGTTTATTTGACTTATGATTCAAACATTCTTTCAAATTACCGGGGAGAACCAACATAAAGGATTACATTCATTTTTTTCCTCTTATGTAGGTAGAACTACGAACTCGTACAACATTAGATCACATTTGATTATGAAATTATGTATCTATTTATTGTAGATATCTATCAACATGCTACCGGTATATTAAATCTATTGACAAAATGTAGAATGTGAGCTCAGTCCTTAATGAAATGAAATGGGTCTTGGGGTTTATGGAGACATAGGGGCACACTCTGCAGTTGCTTGGCCTTTAAAGAGTTCTTCATCCTGGACATGAGTTCCAGGAATTCCTCTGTCAAACAATCCTCGGATGATCTCGAGCGGAGTCAGCCATGCATGCAGGTTCCCTGGCACAGAGACAAGTGTGTGGAGGAGAAGTAAAAAGCCTCTTCACTCTGCCAGTTAATAGTAAAAGAGTGCAGGAGCAAGATGGAGGGGAACCTCTTGGTTGGCTGACCCTGAGAAGAGCTCTCCATCCTGCACTCACTGAGTTCCAAAGTGCATCCTCTTTTGAGACCTCAAGTCCTGCCACCCCCAGGGGTGAGAAGTAACTTGACTACACTCCTCTGGAAGCTCGCTAAATGGGGGCTGGATGAACTCTCCATGGGGATTAAAAGCCTCTTCAGAATTCGGCTTCTTAAACTGTACATTTTTTGTGACTGTACTAAAGTTGTTTTAGGATTTCTGTTGACACAATGTGACAATACCATTGATTAAAAAAAAATAGCACTCAATCTTTCAGATGAGTAACACAGTAGATTAATTTGTTTTCATGAACAGTTTTTCTGTGATTCACTGTTCATGTTTTAAAATATAGCAAATGACTGATGGAAAGAACAATACCACAACACAGAACATGTTCTTGTGTTATTCATAGCAGGAAATTGTTATAAAATAGGATCAAAATAAAAGGAAATAGTTATGGTTGAAATACGACTCATCTAGTGTAGGTAGGAAGCTGCCACAGCTACAAGAAGTACGTTTTAAAAGCCAGATTGGCAGTTGAGTGGTGAGAAGAACTGGTGAAGTGGCGACACAATGAATGTGAGAACAGGCGGAGATCAACAAAGATCTTCAATTTGAAAGAAAGACAACAGAAGCGGCTTTCTGTTCTCCTGTGGTGCATTTTAACTACTGAGGGCATCATACAAGCGGAGGAAAAAGCTCACCACAATAATAGAACAACAAAAATGCAACAAAAGCTGCATGATTCATTTTTTTCAATGGACCCATCCCATCATTAAAAACCAAAATGTATGTGATGTTCTTTCATCGGGTTTGGGTGGTTATGTGGGTTGAAAATTACCAGAATGTCCCTTTTCAAGCTACTATATTCTCGTTGGTCTTTTTCGTATGTTGAAATGGATTGATTTCTTTTTTTAGATTTGTGAATATGCTTTGTTGAGATTGCTGCTCTTCTCAATTTAAATATGGAAAACACCTTTAATCTGATTGACTGTTGGCAATATCTTGGGAGCCAAACATCCATCTTTTAATCTTTGGGAATTTGGCAATTGTTGGATGGTTCGCCCACTAATCGGGGATGTGACCGGAAATGACAGTTGATAACTCACAACCCCTTAGAGGAGGGGAAGTGGGTGAAAATTTAAACAAAAAAAAAAAAAAAAAAAAGAAATTTTTAGAGGATGGTCCTGCACTCACTCACATTCAATAACTTTAGCGCAACCAGGCATTGTTCATTGCTCTCGGACATTCTGGTGACAGTGACTGCAAGCTCCGCTATTTATTCCAAAGTTACATTATTAATTATAAATATTGCTATGTATAATTGAAAAAGTGCTCAAAACCAAGAAATACAGTTTGAGTCATGTGTGTGAGCTTATGTTTAAGAAGATGTAGTTCACAGAATGGACCAGAACACAGCACAGTTCTTTCCAAAATGGTTGAGAATTTCTCCTTAAAAAAAATTAAAAATAAAAGACGGAAGCCATTTGGGATTTTTTGGGGGGGCATTTCAGTAACTGCAGCTTTAAAAAATAAGTTACCCATGGATGTTAAACAATAAAACACTGATAAGTGAAGTTGCAAGTGGCACCTTGTTTGTTACAGCCATGGGGAGGCGAAAACTCATTGGTTTTCACGACCCATCGGAACAGAGGTAGGACCCAAATGCCGGAGGACACGGAAGAAGAAAGGTAATTCGGGGAAAAACGTTTATTATTAAATGGTCGGGGATCGGGCAGGCAGTCAGGTGCAGCAGCGGTAGTTGGGACGTCGGGCGAAGAGAGCCGGTGAGCGGCGGGAGATCGATGAAGGCAGGCAGAAGTCTCAAAGGAGTCAGGCTTACGGGGTCAGTCGGAGAACAGGCGAAGGTCGGTACACACGGGTTGACGATCAGGGATACGAGAGTCCTGGAACGGGACATGAACCTCAACAATCTGGCCCAGCACCAGTCGTCATCAGGGTCCTATATATACACGGGATAATCAGCCCACATGAGGCGCAGGTGTGTGCATCCCAATTAGCGCGAGCGCGCAGGCACCCACACAGCCCGGGCTGGAGCGGCAGGATCATGACATTGGTAAGGTTATTGTCATGTCATATTATCCCAAACACTCTGTCGTGCTTTAAACTACATTGGAATGCACTGCTTTCAATGTGATTCTGCTTAAATTACATAACCTTTGGTGTGTAATACTCTTTTCATGTTTTTATTTTCTTACCAGTCACCATTCCCTCATGAAATAAGCTGCAAAATCCAAATAAAAAGTAAATCCCTCAAATAAACCACTCATGATGCCTTTACATTTATCTTCTCTTTTCAGAAACAGAATCAGAATCATCTATATTTGCTAAGTATGTCAGAAACACACGAGGAATTTGTCTCCGAAAGTTGGAGCCGCTTGAGTACGACATACATAACAACAACAGACAGACAGTCAATTGAGACATTAGGAAGTCATGAAGTAGTTAGAAAGTCTAATAGAGCAACAGCCCAGTGCCATGAGCATTGTGGAAAGGGCATCAAGACTTCAAGGAATGGATGCAGTTTAAAGTGACTAGTCATGCAATAATCTGGGACAATGTCGATTGTGCAATTACTACAGAAATTCCTCAGTCGATTGTGCAAGTGGAGCAGATACTTTTCGGGTGCAAGAGGCTAGTATTTTGAAGGCGTATCACAAGGGAACAAACTGTGTAGAGCGTTGGCCTCACAGTTCTGAGGACTGGGGTTCAAATCCTGGCGCCACCTGTGCGGAGTTTGCATGTTCTCCTTGTGCCTGCGTGGGTGTTTTCCGGGGATTCCTGTTTCCTACCACATCCCAAAAACTTGCATTCATTGGAGACTCTAAATTGCTCCTTGGTGTGATTGTGAGTGCATTTTCCCTGCAATTGGCTGCCAATGAGTTTTGGGTGTACCCTGGCTCCTGCACAATGACAGCTGGGAAAGACTTCAGCACTCCCACGCCCCTTGTGAGGATAAGTGGCTCAGAAAATGGATGGATGGATGGATCATAAGGCATCTCTTTTGAGGGGTACAATACATATTTAACAAAAACATCAATATTTGACTGATGTACTAAATGTCATAACACCATCAATACTATATCAATTGTGACAATAATACAAACCATATTGACATATTGATATTTTGTCCCACCTCTGATCAATACTGTATATTTTAACAAACAGCAAAACATATTTTTGTCCCCTCTTTCTGCTTCCTTCTGCTCCTGAAATGGATTGTCATTGTGAAAGGTACAATCATGTTTGAGTCTGAGCAGGGTTAAACTCTAGCACCCTTATTCCATGTGGCAATTAGGAAAGCAAGCATTTCGGAGCTCGAGTGATTGGTCTGTGGGAGGTAGTTTGCTTCATTTTATGTAAATGTGACCTGGAGCAGGAAAAACATGTACTTTCATCCAACTTTCCTGTGGTTTTTTTTCTTCACAGTTTTATACTTATCACCTTTTGTCTCATACGCTTCATCACTTTATCCATCTCCCTCTCCGCTGACAACAAGCGTCTCTTCCACCCACAACTTCCCCCTTCATGTCTGCTTCCCTTTCCATTGCAATTGTGAACATTTCCCTACCACCTCAACAAATCTCTGTTTGGCCCCACCCTCCCCCCCACTTCAGAGTCAGGTGACACCAGCCAGACCACTAATTAGAATTCTGTCACTAAGTAAATGCATCGGGAGTGCTTGCTGACAGCAACGAGAGTGTGTGTGCGTCAATGTGTGTACGTGAGTGTGTGACAGCTCGCGCAGCTTGTTGGCGGCGACGATGGCAGCCGTCTGGCATTTTTAACGTGGCAAGGTGTTGCTCTCGTCACTGACCTGACAGTCATTTAAATTACATAGAGAATGGCTTGTGTGTGTATGTGTGTGTGTGAGTGTGGCGAATGAGTCCGAGCTTGAGGAAGGACCATTAGTAGCTATAGGATAATTCACTGAGTCACAGGTTTACTGTTTGGGTCGTTGCTTGACTCATTGAGTCATTGCTGGAAAACAGACAGGTAGCCAAGTCTTTGTTTACCATGTCAAAATGCCAGTACAACACAAATGTCCCCTATTATTTCACACACACGCACACACACACACACACACACACACACAGACACACACACACAGTAAAGTACCAAAAGACAAAAGGAAAAAACAATGCTTACAATGCATGTGCCAAAATCAAATCAAACGGATAAACGTCTCAAAGACTGGATTTTTGGGTCTTTATTTCAACGACAATAGCGTGAATTCATTTTTTCACTCACAATGCTTTAATTGAGCCCACGACACCCAATAATACATACAATGCATGTCTTACAAATATTACTTAAAATGCGTCTTTGATTTATCTATTATCTAAAGTATCTTGAGTCTGTGATTGTTTGTACCCCGTCACTCAGCCAAAATCTGCTGGAAGAGGCTCTGGGTCATCCTGTGACCTTGAACAAGATAAGTGATGGGACATCAATGAATGAATGAATGAATGCTTTCTAACTTTTGACCAGTGAGTGTGTAACATCCATCCCTACATCCATTTTCTATTCTGTGTGATTGTGTACTATACTGTGATTGTGAGGCGTATGCCGGGGCCTATGACAACCAGTCCATGGTGCTGCCTGCGAGGACAATATTATGCTATTCATTAATTGTTTCATTTGTAAATATATATATTGCAGCATGGACTGAGCTCACCACCAGAAAATATTGTGCAAGTGTCCAAACAGATGAAAAAAAAAAGGAGACCAAGCGAAAAGCCCTTTGGTCTACTCCAATGTAAATGCCAGCAGACAAACCGCAGTGACAGCAGCATGGTAAAACACAACAAATGCACCTCTATCTTTTTGTTTTTTCTCTGCCTTACATATGACTGTGATGACACACACACAGAACATCACCACACGCACAGGCTCATGGAGTGTAAAATAACACACTGATGACAAAAATGATTTTGGGGCACTTGAGTTTAACGCTTCTGTTTACCATGCTTCAGTACAAACGTATGCACCCACTGTGGATATTATTCACGCTTTTGTTTTGTACACAGACATCAGACTCACTGGGGAGAGGAGGAAAAGGAGAAGGGGGGGGGGGATAAATAACAGTGATAAGTCTCGTCTTGTCAGAGGAGAGGAGAGGGGCTGAGTGACATACGATTGGGCTGGCGGTCGTGAAATATGCATGGCTTTCCAGCAGCCAGAGGAGAGGAGAGGAGAAGAGTTAATTTAGGCCTCTCGCCATGCTCGGGGTAATTAAAAGAGATGATCGATAGTTTCCCCTCATGACTGATAACAACCACACAAACACAAGCGCATACATGCACATGCTCTCTCTCTCTCTCTCTCTGTCTCTCTCTCTCTCTCTCTCTCTCTCTCTCTCTCTCTCAGACACTCACACACATACACCCCTTCATTCTTGCGGGAAAAAAACAAAAATTAAAATGAAATAGATATAATTCAATGTAGAGAATGATTCAGGAAATGAATCAAAGACAAAAAAAAGTGTTTATGATGTACTTTGTGAGGAAATCAAGTCATCAATTTAATAAAAGATGAAGAAAGGAAATGCACCACCACAAAAAAACAAAAGAGCCCAGTGATGCATATTTGTCATCGGATTGAATTTTTACTGGGTTCAATAAATGCATTTACAAATCAACATTTGTCTTAAATTTGGATAGGTATTAACAATTTTTCCTTTCAGAATTTGTTTCCAGAAGGGCAGAACAAACTGGAAATTATTTCAGATATTGTGACTCTCTCATCTGGTGAAATAAGCAAAACTAAAATAATATAAATGTTTTAGTGTTATTTATACTGTGCGACATGTTTATGTCAAGTTGTTTCATGATCAAATGTAAAAATGTAACTAATGTATTTCATTAGTTTAACACCACATTAACTCGAGACACCATATTTTTTTTCTGTTTGTGTTGAACAAACAAAATACAACTGGGTATCAATCTGCTTAACATATAGTAAAAATATTAAGCCTTTTTTTCCTTTTAATGAAATGCAGTTTAAAACCTCTGTGAACTGCACCAGCATTACATGGAGGAATATTATCATGTCAGAGTTATGGTTATTACCTAAAATAATTGTAATCCGACTAATAAAAACAAAAAAAAAAAAACATGTGAAGCTTGTTCCCATAAAATTATATTTTGCTTAACAACAAGTTCATCCAACATTAATTTATTTTGTTTTCTGTATTGAACAAACTTCAAAATGCAACTGTGAGGAAGTGCCTGACATAGAAATTTTAAAAGGGATCCTTTAAGGAAAATCTTCCTTTTTTATTTTTGTATAGTTGGGTCTCTGGTGTAGTTGGCAAAATGTCAAGTGTGAACAGAATAAATACACTATCATCAAGTTTTTCCCACCAATAACATGACTTCGGAGTGAGTCTGGCAGTTCAATATTTAAGACCATTAAAAACATGCGGTGGCACGGTGGACAGCTGGTAAAGTGTTGGCCTCACAGTTCTGAGGACCCGAGTTCAATCCCGGCCCCGCCTGTGTGGAATTTGCATGTTTTCCCCGTGCCTGCGTTGGTTTTCTCCGGGCACTCCAGTTTCCTCCCACATACCAAAAACATGCAACATTAATTGGAGACTCTACATTGCCCCTAGGTGTGATTGTGAGTACGACTGTTTGTCTCTATGTGCCCTGTGATTGGCTGGTGACCCGTTTAGGGTGTACCCCACCTTCTGCCCATTGACAGCTGGGATAGGCTCCAGCACTTCCCGCGACCCTTGTGACCATAAGCGGCAAAGAAAATGGATGGATGGATTAAATACATGCTTAAGCAGGTTTTGCTAAAATAATTCTAAAATAAAAAAATGTTTTCTACCACTTTTTTTCAGGTCAGAGGCGAGGAACCTATCCTATCCTGACTGTTGGGAAGATCTGGAGTACATCCTGCACTGATCATCATAGTAACAATATTCAAATTTAATCTCTTTTGTGATGTAAAGCTAATGAAGATGTTCACACAACCAATCATGTAATAAACAACAAAACAAACAAACATTCATGAAACAAAGAAAAAAGACTGTACATATGAAATACCATTTTTAAATTTGAATTACATTTTACACAAATTACTTAACCTCTGGATTGCCCAAAAAAGTCAATTCTTCCTGTTTCTGCCTGATGTTGATTTGTATTCTGTGGCCTGATAACAAGGCAGAGAAGAAGCATGCACCGTGCTCGGATCTCTTCTATAAACTGGCACTCTGTCATCAATATTGTAGAAGAATCCATAGTGCAGGACAAGAAGACTAATTAGAGCGTGCGCTAAATAATTTAACTCCCTCTGATTTTATTGATTTGTCAGTTCAGAACTGTGACTCCGAGCTGTAAAATTGACTCTGCTGAAAGAGACATGCTTGTCTGCAGGTTTATGGCTATCAGCACATCGAGGAAGACACACCATAATGTACTAAAGCAGCTTACTCATATACAGCCAGCACAACACAAAAGAATTGCACACGTGGACAAAAGCGCCCGTGCTAATAAAGAGGCCAGTGGATAATATAGTGAAACTATCAAGTCTGAACATTAAGCTTCTTAATTAACAGTAGAGCAATTAAACATGCTCATGTGCTTGATACACAGCGGAACACACACACTCACACAAACTTGTAAACTAATTACACACCTCTCCTAATTAACACAGATCTTCATTTCAAGTGCATGGAGCCCCAGAGATCGAGTTAGCCACCTGTTACTAATATCTCAGCCCAAGCATGAGGAGTACTCGCGGATGCGCAAGCGCATACACATACACACATACATCCAAACAAACACAAGCCTTTCCTTTCACTCACTCACTCACTCACTCACTCACTCACTCACACTCACTCACTCACTCACTCAGAAACATACACACAGCAGTGTAGTTTAGGACAGGCCTGACTGGCTGGCTTTAAGTGTTTGTTCAATTGGTTAAACGGCTCATTGGTTAATTGCAAAGGGATTATGTTCAGATGACCGGGAATCAATCGACCACGCAAGTTAGCGAGCATGATTGAGAGAAGAAGCAGAAAATGATCTCTTGGGTCGTGGACCAAAGTGACCAATCAGAGAACATGCTAATGGTTCTCATAAGCCTGAAGATGAGCTAAGATCGTGACAGTAATCAACAAATAAGTGATATTAATTGAAGACCCCTATCCAAGACCCCTATCCATCCTGAATTGATATTGAAGATTCTCCATGTTGATGAGTTTTTTAAATAGTGTTGAATATAAAGAAATAAAAGTGACAACCAGAAAATACTTTTGTTTCACACACCCTACATAAGAGACTGAAGTGCATTTTATAATTCCTATCCTGTGTAAATCAGTGTTTTGTTGGTTGTCAGTTGCAACCTTCCACTTCTGTGCACCCCCTGGGCTCTGCATTTGTAGACAGCACATCAGCAGCAGGATGTAAACACTGTCAGATTCTGATATTTGTACAAGCACAAGGCACACTGCGTGTGTTTGCTAATTTGTCAAAGCGGTCTGTGCCAAGATGGGCATTCTGGGGTACCAAGCGTTTTTCCTGAGATATGTGCCTTGTGGAATGACAATTTGGTGGCAGAAAGTCATTCTAACCTTATACGTTTTCAGAACATTTATAAATCTTGTCACAAAGTCGACTGCTGATTTAACAAGATATTGGCGGACTTGTTTGAGGCCCAGTTAGACAGATACTAAGCTCCACAGGTGTTTAATTCACTGGCAGTTATCACCAGGCCATTCTTGATGTAATACTCACACTGTCTGTTGCCACACAGGCAAAGAGCAGCAACAATTTTCCATGAACACAAAGATCACTGAGTCCTTTTCCGCACAGAGAGTTGAGACCGTCATTGCGGCAAATTTAAAGGGAATGAGAAGATCCACTTTGATTGCCGTCGAATGAAGTCAGCTGTAAATGCACCTACAGTGGCACAACCCTACAGATTCGACAGCAGCTTTCAATTACCTAAGTGGTGCACAGGCCCAAGATACTGACCAAAAGTTTGTAAAATCCACTGGTCTTGCATGCCAAGAAAGTTCAAAGAACCATTTGCGCCTTTGAAATGCTTGCAAGACCCTCTGGGACAACTGATGGAACACAAGCAAAACCCACTGGCGGTTGAGAATGACTGCAAACCTTTGGACTCACATTTGAAGTTCCTTTACCTAAAGACAAATGCTTGTTTTAATATTTTACAAATTCTGCAGCAATATTCCAAATGTATGTATGTGTATGTTTCTGTTTCAGCGTTATAGGTCCAGCTGCGAGAAACGTATTCCATTTGTGTGTAGCATAATTACTAAATGCTGCTTCATCATGTTTGCTTTGGGCTCTGTGCTCCACTATTTGAAATGAGTCTGTAAATTGGAGAACCCAACTTGGTTTAGTATTTAGGATTAGCATTTTATTAATGTATTTGTGACCTAAATTATTTTCTGATTTATAAACAAGAAGCAGAAATATATTCTAAAGATGACAGAATAGCAAATTAAAGACTTTAAAAATTGGAATAATATAACCCTCTTTATTCTTAGTTCTATTGTTTTGGTCTTAAATTCCTGTCTAATTTGTCCTGTTTTTCTTCAAAAACCTGTAAAGCCGACTATTAGTTTCACGCATACGCAATGAGATACCAAGTAGTATGGGAGGCTGTTTACTGTACGTGTGCTTTGTGAATGGCAAAAAAGCTGTCAGTGAAAAGCAGTTTATCTGCCAACGCGCATGTGCATAATTAATTAGAATTGTTAGAACAGTCAGAGATTTAGTTCATTGCTTAGTCACAATGAGTGACATTAATTAAATTCAGTCTTTACGTTCAGTACCATTTTCCCGGAGAACTTTTGAGGAGAAGAATATACTTTAATTTCAAGTGGTCAGCCTACTCCTGAAGTAGTCATCACTAAAACAGGGAAAACTTTCGTCCGTCACTTTCAACCCAATATGTACAAGGAACATAAAATTAGGTATGTTACAAAAAATTTCAAACTCATGGAATTGAAAAAACTGCTATCATTGGAAAGAGCTTTGGAACCCCTTTAAAATCTCACTTAAATGACCTCATTAGCTCAAATAACAAAAGTTATGGCAATTTAAAGATTGGGAATATGGGCGAATTACAGTATTGGTAAAAGAAAAGATAAGAAGAAGTTCCTGGTTAATTAGGATCTTCAAAATGTCATAACGTTTTGTTTCTCAACAGATTTTTATTAAATTTCAGTGATGATGGCTTGACTAAAGCATCACCATTTGGACTTATTTTCGTTATAATTGTATAGACTAGCATACAAAGCAAGAAATCCGGCAATCTTACTGATTTTAGAATGCGACCAACATTTTTGTGAGTGTTATAAAACAGTGCGACCGGTCATATGACCTTCATATTTCACTTATGCTTCGATAAGTACATATAAAACGTAAATGAAGTACTTGAAAAAAAAAATATATACTTACTGACAGGTTTGATCGAGGTTAAAAAATAAGACAAAAATTGAATAAAAAGTACCACAACCTCTTCTCTAACGATTTTAAAAATACAAAATGGAGGTTGTAGACGGAAACGTGGATTACATTATCAGGTTCTGTGCATTTTGGTGCAATAATAAAGAAGCCTTGTACACGCAAAGTAATGACGCACATCGTACTGGAGTGTTTCTCATACAAGCACAGGCAGATCCATCGCGCAGTAGAATGAACGTACGGGTTGTCGCAAACCTACATAAATGGCTAGCTGGCTGTCTTTATGTTAGCAAACTGTTCTGTTGGCCCTGTCTCCTTTTTTTCTATGGACCACACATTCTGAATTACGAAAAGTTATGAAAATTAAAACAACCTTCGCACTGCTATGAGCAAGCACAAGCGTGGATTCCCGCACATATTTTGTGTGGTAAAACATCTTGGAATTTCTACAAACCCTGTGAACTGTTCCTCACTCTGCCATCCAACCACTTTCTTGTTGGAAAGAACATTCTCTGGACTAAAACCAGCAGAGATTGTCTGGCCTTGCCAAGATGTCTTTTGAATGGAGGATGCTTCAGATGATCAAGTCAAATGAAAGCTTCTATGACAAAGTCATCGTGGAGTTTATCAACAAGGCCCATAGGATGGAATTCATAAGGGAGGACATTGATGTATTATTGAGTGTGTTTGTCCTGTAACTGCCCTTATCAAATATGTCACTGTATTAATTAGCATTAGCAAATTTGCGGGCATGTAATTGTGACACAATTTACTGACCACGGAGCTGGTTACATTATAGTGTGTGTGCATCAGCTTGAATATTTCCGCTTTAACTTCATACTTCTTCTTTTCCTTTTGGCTTGCCACAGCGTGTCATCTTAGATGAACGCATATTTGTTTGGCACAGTTTTATGATGCAACTCCTCTGCATTTAGCCCTACACTGTAAATTCCAACACATTTTTGATTGTATGGTGCTATAAGCTAATATAGTAGTTTAAAAAAAACCTACCAAGTGTTAATTAAATATCCCAAAATTTTTCGCTCACGTGTGTCACTTCAGGATTACCACTGTAAAAGGTCACCATTTGCCACTGATATACTGTATATATATATATATATATATATATATATATATATATATATATATATATATATATATATATATATATAAAACCCTCTTCTTTGCTCTTTGCCACCCCTTTCTTCACCCTGAGTGACATCTCCACATGTTCCTTTCTCCTCTTGGTTCCCTACAGCCTCCTCTGGATGACAACCACTTGGGGATTTGGAGTTTTAATATCAAATGATTGCCCAGACACTGTGCATTCCAACATCCAGTGAATACGTGGCCTATGCTCTCAGGCTGCCAGATGTGTCACATGCTCCCACATCAGATCACACCGCCTTGTTTACTTTGTTTGTGGAAGAGAGATCCTCAACATGTTGAAGAGAGGAGCCATTGCTCTTGCTTTTTATTTTTTTTTATTTTTACTGTGCAAACCAACTTCAGGCAAAATTTTACATAGAAGGTTTGATGGAATTGTTTGGCTGAATTTTAAACCATAATTACAGAGTGTTTTCTTTTGCTGGTACCTGTCATCCTGCAAAAATTAAGTAGTATGATGATACACGGACAAATTTAACAGCCAACTCAATAGTGGATTTTTCAGATGTAAAGAATTGAAAGTTAGTCCATCACCTTCCACTCATACATCAAGCTTTCTTGCTCTCTCTATCATCCCCTCACCTTTCCTGTGTCCTCATCCCTTGCCATTTATCAAACTTTTCAAACCAAAAGAAAACCACTGAACCCTGAGGAATACCTGCCTGCCGTGACAGTGAAACACACCCATGATAAAACATTTCAACAACAAAAGAATTTCATTTCTAACCCCAGTTCTCAATCGGTGGCCAAGAAGTGTGAGTATTTTTCATGTGGCTGAATCCTTGGCAGCTCTGAAGATGTGGTTTGGCTGCGTGTGCATGAGTGTGTGTCAGGGCTGAGTGGACACAGATTAGAAGTGGCATTACAGGCCACTCCCTCATTGAGCAACAGCCAGAGTGTGACCAGTGTCCCTCTCTATTACCCTCTCTCTCTCTGCCTCTCTCTTTCTCTCACTTTGCCTGCCGTGATTTGCACTTTCTTTCTTTCATCTCAACTTGTTTCATTTCACTTTCTCGATCAATCCTCTCTTCACTGCATCCATTTATCACCACTTCCTCCTTGTCATTTTTTCACCTGCCCACAGCCAAGCTTATCTGGACCAAGTTTGATGGATTTGAAGAAAAACAGATTTATGGCAGAACATGATAACCTCAAAACTTGGACAAAAGAAACCAGTCAAAGGTTTACGAAGTTGTACATGCACAAGGACACCCAACTGTAGATAGGAACAATTTTGTATTACGTATTCATGTGGTGTATTTATTGTCCATAACACTTATCCTCACTACGGCTTTGAGCATGTTGGAGGTAGGCTACACCCTGAACTGGTCCCATCCAATTGCACATATAAAAACCAAACCTGTCATGATCCTGCCGCTTCAGCCCGGGCTGTGTGGGTGTCCGCGCGGTAGCGCTGATTGGAAGGCGCACACCTGCGCCTCATGCGGGCTGATTACCCTGTGTATTTATATGACCCCGATGACGACTGGTCCGCGCCAGTTCGTTGGGCTTCATGTCCCATTCGAGTACTCCCGTATCCCTGATCGACAACCCGTGTGTACCGACCTTCGCCTGTTCTCTGACCTGACTCCTTTGACACTTCTGCCTGCTTTGATCGTTCTCCTGGTTACCGACTCCTGCCTGCCCGCTCACCTGCTCTCTCTGCCCGACGTCCCAACTAGCGCTGCGGCGCTTGACTGCCTGCCCGATCCCCGACCACGGAATAATAAACGTTTCTCCCCGAACTACGTTGCATCGTGCGAGTCCTGCATTTGGGTCCTACTCCCGTTCCGATGGGTCGTGACAGAACGAACTGGCCAAAACAGGACCCAGCAGGAAAGACCTGGCGTCGCCGGGACCGACACAAGGTGGACTGTCTGCCGGAGGACCAACCCTGTCCGATCCGGGTAGGCTCCTTGACGTCCTCCGCTTCCGTGTCTTACGTTCCACCAGTGAGGTATGAATATGTCCCGAACACGACCCGTCCGGCTCCTCATATTCTTCTAGACTCTGACTTTTCGGAATATGAGGAGGACCTTGATTTGTATGACTCCGATGATTTTGATTATGAATCTCTTTGTCCGGTCTTTCATCCCAGTCAGTTTGTTTCACCTCCCCGCGTTTCCAGCACCCGAGCGTCCTCGCTCGGTAGGTCCAAGTACACCAATCCGTATGAGGGAACACGCTTGGCCATCTGCCCGGGACCTCCGCGTGGCGGCCAGAGGAGACGCCCCGGCCAGGTGCTCCCTTGTGCCTCCTGCTGTGCGGCAACTAAGACACCGTCCTCCCACTCCTCGCCGGCAACGGCGAAACCGGCAGACCTGCAGCTGGTGGCGAAGCTTCCAGCCCAGAGGGAGGAGGAGCCGCCAAATCACGGGGCGTTCTACCGCGAAATGCGGGCGCAGATAGAGCGGCAGAGCGCCAAATTGGCGGCTCTCACGGCCCAGGTCCGGCAAGGATTGGCGAACCAGCCGAGCTACGCTGACGTCGCAACTGCGACGGACTCGCTGCTGACGCAGGTTCACGTGGCAGTTGGAACTGACCCGCTCCCGAGACACGCCCATGTGTCAGTTTCGACTGACTCTCTGCCTACTCTCGTTCACGTCGCCGTGGAAACAGACCCGCCACCTCGCCAAGCGCACGCTGCAGTGGGAACGGACTCACCACCTAGCCAAGTGCACGTAGCTATGGAAACGGATCCGCCTCCTCGCCATTCCCACGTCGAGATTTGGCTGTTCCGAGTAGAGCTCACGCAGTAGTTGGAACTGACCCGCTCCCGAGACACGCCCACGTGTCAGTTTCAACGGACTCGTTATGGACTCATGCTCACGCGGCAGTTGGAACTGACCCGCTCCCGAAACACGCCCACGTGTCAGTTTCGACTCACTTTCTGCCGACTCTCGTTCACGTCGCCCTGGAAACGGACCCGTCACCGCGCCACGCCCACGTTGCTGTTTCAAAGAATGCACTGCAAGCTCACGACCCGATGCCGCCTCACGTGGCTGTCCAGGAGATGGCGATGTCTCCACAGCCACTTCTCGTCCGTGCCCTGGAGTACCAGTGGCGACCGGTCCGCGCTCGCTCCCCGTTCTTGCTCTGTCGGCGACCGGTCCGCGGTCGTCCCCTGTTCCTGCTCCGACGGCTACGGGCACGTCCATATGTTCCCGTCCTGGAGGTGGCGATGCCACCACCTTCTCACGTTCCTGTCCAAGAGGAGGTGCCACTGACGCCGCCTTCTCACGTTCCTGTCCAGGAGGAGGTGGCACTGGCGCCGCCTTCTCACCTTGCTGTACAGGAGGAGGTGGCCCTGGCGCCGCCTTCTCACGTTGCTGTCCAGGAGGAGGTGGCGATGTCGCTGCCGCCTTCTCACGTTCCTGTCCAGGAGTACCAGCAGCGACCGTTCCGCCGCCGTCCCACGCCCTTGTCTCAACGGCGACAGGAGCTGGGGAGTTCTGTGGAGCCACCCCGGAGCTGGAGAGACTTCGGGATGGCTGTGATGGTGGCGGTCATGGCTCTGGTCCCTCTCTCCATCATCCTCTTCGCTCCTGAGGGCTCCCAGCCGCTTCAGGACCTGGCCTCGTTGGTGACCAATCCACGGCTGCCTCCTGACCAAGCCTCGGATGCGACCAGTCCCTGGTCGGCTCGAACCACGGCGTGGGAGGTTCTCGTCCGGAGCAGTGACCTGCCTCAGCCTGGTTCCTGCTTCGCCGTTTGGTCCCTCACAGAGGTTGTCCGCCCGAATCGCTCCATGGGGACCGTGGTGCTTGGCGTCTGGGTCGTCCTCCTGACCTGTCCACCAGGACGCCTTGCGTTTAGTGGCCTGTATGGCGACCAGACTTGGGTTCGGGGGGGTGGGGGGGGCATGCCTTCCTCCAGACCCCCCTTCTGCCCACCCCTGCCTGTGTTAATTATTGTCTGTTTCTTTCGTTTAGGCATGTCTGGGAGCCGTGCCTTTGAGGGGGGGGGGGGGTACTGTCATGATCCTGCCGCTCCAGCCCGGGCTGTGTGGGTGTCCGCGCGGTTGCGCTGATTGGGAGGCACACACCTGCGCCTCATGCGGGCTGATTACCCTGTGTATTTATATGACCCCGACTGGTCCACGCCAGTTCGTTGAGCTTCATGTTCCATTCGAGTACTCCCGTATCCCTGATCGACAACCCGTGTGTACGACCTCCGCCTGATCTCCGACCAACCCCGTAAGCCTGACTCCTTTGACACTTCTGCCTGCTTTGATCGTTCTCCTGGGTACCGACTCCTGCCTGCCCGCTCACCTGCTCTCTCCGCCCGACGTCCCAACTACCGCTGCTGCACCTAACTGCCTGCCCGATCCCCGACCACGGAATAATAAACGTTCCTCCCCGAACTACCTTGCATTGTCCGTCCTTCCGTTCCGAAGGGTCGTGACAAAACCTTGACACACAGATTCGCAGCTACAGGCAATTTAATGTTTTCTATTAACTTTCTATAATGTAGGGGCGTTGACAGGAAATCGCAGGGCACAAGGAGACAGATAACAGTCGTACTCACAATCCCACCTAGGGGCAATTTAGAGTCTCCGATGAATGCATGTTTTGGTGATTTGGGAGGAAATCACAGGGTTGGGAGAAAACTCAGGCAGGCACGGGCAGAAAATGCAAACATTAGCCTCACAGTTCTGAGGACCAGGGTTCAAATACCGGCCCCAACTGTGTGGAGTTTGCATGTTCTCCCCCATGCCTGTGTGGGTTTTCTCTGGGCACTCGAGTTTCCTCCCATAATGGTAATAATGATACAAAGCACCGGTTTGCTGCTCGGAAGACCTTATGAGATAATTTAAGCACTCAGCATCAATGTGCCCTCTCTTATACACTCCTCCTCCCTGGTCACCCTCGCTAAACTTTTAAACTGTTCACACGAGCAACTGCTCGTGCTGTGTTTCTATCCCTTCTCACTCTCACTGGTCCCCACGCCTCCACAGTCCCGTCTTACTCTCTCTCCCTCTCTCACTCTCACATGCACACACACACACACACACACACACAATCATCAACGTTGCCTTTGAGAGAGGAAAAGAGGCTTGCTTGTGTTGATGTTGGAGGAGAGGCTCGAAGAGACTTAAAAGGGAAATTCCGGTTGTTTGGAGTAACAATGTATCCAATTGGTCATGTAATATTTACTCTATCCTGATAATCATCTCTCATTTAATAGTGTTTTGAGAAGATTTTTATCGGCAATTACAAATTTTCAGGTGCACCGCCATTTTCATGAGTCACATGACCTACGTACGTGGATGTGACATGTTACCTGCCATTCCAAATGCTTGATTACATGGGACACCATCACGCCCAGAGCTGATTTATCCTCATCTCTTGAAGAAATAGCAGTATCGGTTGATCGGGAAGACGGAGGAATAATTCCATACAGATTTGAACCTGTGGCTGTAAATAATGTTGAATATTCAGATGGTTCTTTGGGTGGAATGACACAGAGTCTGATGAGCTCACTCCCCGAAGAGCTATTTACAGCCACAGGTTCAAATCTGTATGGAAGTATTACTCCATTGTATACGATATATTCACACAACTGCCATCCGCATTTAATGAAAATAGCTTAAAGTTTCACAGTCGGATGATGGTCTTTGGAAAAAAATCATTTGTCAACTTTGCTCTTTAATTGTAAGGCAAAAAAACACAGTTAAATAAAAATATGTGCATGAACACAGGACATTTTTACCAGAGCGGGACAACTCATATTTTTTGTTTGTTGAGCGCAACGGCCAGCCACTCTGCCTTTTGTGTCAGACGTCTCTCGGGCATTTCACAGCTTCAAGTTTTCACTTCAGCTCACACTACGCTAACATCAACTTGGAATTTCCAAAAGGGACTGAACACCGCAGTCAGAATGAGTTACTTTGATAAATAAGACAGTAAAGAAGAAGTTTAAAAAAAGAAATAATGACCGATCCAGAGACTAACGTTTCCTTGCTTCCTTACCTTGCATGCGCCAAAAAGCCCTACAATGACATTACTGAAATCCTGTGTCCTGAAAACAAAAATCTTGAACAAATGCTATCAGACCTTCACTTCACTTGGAAATTATGGAGGGGTCTGAAATTTTCATTTTAGGTGCATGTCCAATGTGAGAGATAATCTAAAAAGAAAAATCCAGAAATCACATTGTACGATTTTTTTAACAATTTATTTGTGTGATACAGCTGCAAATAAGTATTTGAACACCTGTCTATCAGGTAGAATTCTGAGCCTCAAAGACCTGTTAGTCTGCCTTTAAAAATCCACCTCCACTCCATGTATTATCCTTAATCAAATACACCTGTGTGAGGTTGTTAGCTGCATAAAGACACCTGTCCACCACATACAATCAGTAAGACTCAAACTAGAAACATGGCCAAAACCAAAGAGCTGTCCAAAGACACCAGAGACAAAATTGCCAACCAGCTTGGTGAAAAAAGGTCCACAGTTGGAGCAATAATTGGAAAATGGAAGCAGTTAAACATGACGGTCAATGTCAATCTGAGTGGAGCCCCGTGCAACATATCACCTTGTGGAGTCTCATTGAGTCAATGACCTAAAAAGAGCTGGGACCACCGTTTCCAAGGTGACTGTTGGTAATACACTAAGACGTCATGGTTTGAAATCATGCATGGCACGGAAGGCTCCCCCTGCTTAAACCAGCACACATCAAGGCCTGTCTTAAGTTTGCCAGTGACTATTTTGATGATACAGAGGAGTCATGGGAGAAGGTTTTGTGGTCAGATAAGACCAAAATGGAACTTTTTGGTCATAATTCCACGAACCATGTTTGGAAGAAGACGAATGATAAGGTCCATCCCAAGAACACCATTCCTACTGTGAAGCATTGGGGTCGTAGGATCATGCTTTGAGGGTGTTTTCCTCCACATGGGACAGGACGACTGCACTGTGTTAAGGAGAGGATGACCGCACCCATGTATTGTGAGATTTTGGTGAACAACTCCTTTCCCTCAGTCCGAGCATTGAAGATGAGTCATGGTTGAGTCTTTCAACATGACAATGACCCAAAGAACACAGCCAGGAATACCAAGGAGTGGCTCCGTAAGAATCATATTGTCATGATCCTGCCGCTCCAGCACGAGCTGTGCGGGTGTCCGCGCAGGTGCGCTGATTGGAAGGTGCACACCTGCGCCTCATGCAGCCTGATTATGCTATGGATTTATATGACTGCGATGACAACTGGCCGGCGCCAGTTCGTATGATCTTCATGTCCCATTCGTGTGCTCCGGTATCCCTGATTGAACCTCTGTGTACCGACCTTCGTCCGTTCTCCGACCAACCTTGTAAGCCTGACTCCTTTGATACTTCTGCCTGCGTTTATTGTTCTCCCGTGTACCGACTCCTGCCTGTCCGCTCATCTGCTCTCTTCGCCCGACGTCACAACTACCGCTGCTGCACCTGACTGCCGGCTCGATCCCCTACCTCTGCATATAATAAACGTGTCTCTTCTTGAACTACCTTGCGTCTTCCGAGTTCCTGCATTTGGGTCCCACTCTCGTTTCCGATGGGACGTGACACATATCAAGGTTCTGCCGTGGCCTAGCCAGTCTCCAGACCTAAAACCAATAGAAAATCTTTGGAAGGAGCTGAAACTTCGTGTTTCTCAGTGACAGCCCTGAAACCTGTCTGATCCATCTGTGTGGAGGAGTGGGCCAAAATCCCACCTGCAGTGTGTGCAAACCTTGTGAACAACTACAGGAAATGTTTGACTCTGGAATTGCAAACAAAGGCTACTGTACCAAACATTAACATTGGTTTTCTGAGGTGTTCAAATGCTTATTTGCAGCTGTATTACACAAATAAATTGTTAAAAAAAATAATACATTGTGATTTCTGGGTTTTTCTTTTTAGATTATTTCTCTCACAGTGGACATGCGCTTCAGATGAAAATTTCATACCCCTCCATGATTTCTACGCAGGAGAACTTCCAATATAGCAGGCTGTTCAAATACTTATTGTCTTCCCTCTATTACTTGCATTTATAAATGTAAACAAACTCTTAACTGCCAATGGCTTTCTGAAAGGCTGCTTAGCCCACGTGGCAATATCCTTTATACAATGTTGTTGTTTTTAATGCAGTGCAAACTAAGTGATTGAAGGTCACAGACTCATGTGTTGGCTTTCTGCCTTGATTGTTACATCCAGAAATGTCTTCAGATTCTCACGCTGTGGCGACCTCGAAAGGGACAAGCCGAAAGAAACAACAACAACAGCAATCTCTGCATCCAGAAGCAGGGAGCACCAACCACGTTTATGAATGAGAAGGGCCATTCTTGAGCTGTTCAACATGTAAAATGCCATGATACAACTTCAGTTGTGAATTGCGTTATTTAAATATGACTTAATCTTTTCATCATGTTGAGGATTTTGCTTTCATTTCATTGTGTCCCTGATACACGTTTGTATAATATGGCCATGAATGTTTTGCCCTGAAAAGGCAAACGTATCATTGTACACAAAAAATTCCATCCTTGTTTCAAACATTTGTGAGCTCAAGAGAGAGAGAGGGAGAGAGAGAGAGAGAGAGAGAGAGGAGAGAGAGAGAGAGAGAGAGAGAGAGAGAGAGATGAGGCGTATCTACTATCAGTCCCATGAAGAATGAAGTCACCTGCCTCTCCTCTGTCTTTGAAGGTCAAGGAGACCCACTTGCATATTCATGCGCAAGCGTGTGTCTGTTTACTCGTGTGTGTTTTGAGCGTGTGTCTGTGTGTATTGATGCACGTCCATGTGTGAGTGCGTGCACCAGAATCGATGCCTTTTAATTGTTTTTTTCCTGAGCTGTAGAAGGAAGTGGCAGCAGTTATTGATTGGATGGAGGGATGGGGAAAGAGAGAGTAGATAGGAGGACAAGGAGTACAAAAGAGTGGAAACGGCATGTAGAGAGCAAGAAGGCAAGCATGAGACATTGTGGCAGACAAGGAGGAAATGTGACAAGACAGGGTGGCGACATGGAACATAGAACCACTGTCTAGTGGGGCGATGAAGGCGATGTATGTGTGTGAGAAGGGAATGGGGTTGAAATGTGTCATTGTGTGCATAGGAAGGTCTGTGTGTGTGTGTGTGTGTGTGTGTGTGCCTGCTGTGCATGCATCACGTTTTTTTCCACTATCAAAGCTTAATAAATAATTTGCAACTCCTGTTTAATTTACAGCAAAAATATTAACCCAGTGGCACGGTGGATCGGCTGTCACGCATTGGCCTCACAGATCAGAGGTCGAGGGTTCACTTCTGGCCCCACCTGTGTGGAGTTTGTGTGTTGTCCCCGTGTCTGCATGAATTTTCTCCGGGCACTCCAGTTTCCTCCCACATCCCAAAAATATACTTTCATTGGACACTGAATTGCCCCTATATGTGATTGTGAGTGCGACTGTTGTCTGTCTCCATGTGCCCTGCGAATGGCTGGCAACCAGTTCTGGATGTACCCTGCCTCCTGCCCATCGACAGTTGGGATAGGTTCCAGCACTCCCGCGATCCCTGCGATGATAAGCAGCTAAGAGAAAAAATGGATGGATATTAACTATATAAAATCTAGTTGAAAGGTGCCACATTTTACCAAACCAAGTTTTTCTAGTATTTGAGATATAATATTCTCTCTATAGTACCTCTGTAAATGTGAAAAAGGAATTAAAATTGTCCACTGACTGGCAACCAGTTCGCCGAAGTTAGCTGGGATAGGCTCCAGCACTCCCGTGATCCTTGTGGGATAACCGGCTCTGAAAATGAACATGCATTTCTGACTTCCAGGCGTTTTTCTGCCTTGGGCCTTGAAATCATGCCTTCCCGTTCCCCTGCCAAGCCAGCACTTTCAACATAACACACGTGTGCTCTCACTAGTGGGTCTTCTACACAGAGGCAACCAATTAAAGGAAACAGGGTGATCTTAGTCGAATACGGAAAAAATGGATACAAAACTGAGTCAAACAGAAGTAAATGACAGAAGGCTCTTTGCTGGACACTGAAATGAAAACAAAAAACAGGGTGTATTTTGAATGAAATGGACACTTTTATCCGACAGTAAGTCCATGCTAGAGAGTTACTCGATGAACGTGTACATACCCAAATATGTTACCTTTAACTGACATTTTTTTTGCCAAAGTCTTTCTACATTTGGATTTGGGAATACATTTTATATACAGAATAGTTTTGGACCGGGCTGCATTGAGAAATTACATTAACATTACATTAATTTATTTGAAAATGTGTACGAAGACAGAAAAATTGTTTGGGTTTCTTCAGCAAGCATCCTTGCCTGGATGAGTGAAGATATTAGCATTGCTATTATTATTATTATTATTATCAATACATACATGGAATATGAATTCATAAAAAAATTTTCTACCATACTCAAAATGTCATATTGTCCATTTTGGGTGGGTTTAGGGTTAGGGCTACTCGTTGTGAAGGACCAGCGGCACAGGGACAGACCCAAGTGCAGGAATTTCAGGCAATGACATGATACTCAAAGTGGCTTCATTCCAGAAACAGGTCAAAACCAGGTGTAGCAGTCCGACAAGGGTGAGGCACAAAAACGCTAGGATCCAAAAACATGAAACAAGGGCTGATAACTATATAACAAACTAAGAACTTGACAAGACGTGGATTAACCAAAGGGCACAGACTCGCTGTGACAAGGATAGCTCTACACTGGACTTACTCTTAATAGAGGAGAATTCAACTTGCAGTAAATGCAACACAACGAACTGGCAAATGCCAGTGACAAATTCCAAACTTCAATGCCTAGTCAATTAGAGTGTCGAATGCGAAACAGCTATGACAGGTTTCAGAGGTGGCACCGGCCTGAGCAGTAGCCTGCCACGCCCCCCATGGCAGTGGCCGGGCCTTGCTCATGACAATCTTGTCTTGTCCTGGTCT
Organism: Syngnathoides biaculeatus; assembly: GCF_019802595.1. Taxonomy (NCBI): domain Eukaryota; kingdom Metazoa; phylum Chordata; class Actinopteri; order Syngnathiformes; family Syngnathidae; genus Syngnathoides; species Syngnathoides biaculeatus. The sequence goes on along the minus strand of NC_084652.1, from coordinate 20,535,233 downwards.
TTCTCGTTGTCTCGTCTCGTGTATTTAACTCCCAGGTTTCCATGAATGATGGTTATTTGTTGTTTGCTTGGGGTAAACATGCTTGCCTTTGAATTGCATCCTGGATTTGGGGGAGAAAAAAAAAACACTTTGAGAAGTCTTGGGTTTGGTTTCAAATTGCAACGTTACAACGTATGAGGGGCTGTATCAGAAAGAGAGCGTGATGGGGAAAGAAACCAAGTAGACATATTTGAGCTACGGGGCCTGATGAAATTGGAGTCAATGGTGTTGTTGAACCTTGACATGGTGTTAGTTAAAGCTTGTTTGAATGAAATGTGTGTTTTTTGTCCACAGTGTCTATGTGGAAGCATTCTTCATGTATTTCAGTGTGTTTGGACTAAAAGTAACAAGCTTTATTCCCTAACACTGTTCTACCATACCCTCATTACAGACAGGTTAAAGTGTCACTCAGCTGTCTAGACAGCACACACACATCCACATAGACACACATAAACACACGCACGCACACACGGGCGCATTAACAGGAACTGAGCCCTCAATCTCTCAGTCTTGTGAGATTGAATTTGTGAAAGTGTGTTAGCCAAAAATGTGTTGGCTGTGCTGTCTTTAAATTTATAAAGGTCTAAAACAACAAAAAATTGTTTTGCCATTTAATTTAACACTACTCTTTTCACATAAACTGAATTAACGTGTGCCATCATGATAAGTAAATGACTAGAAAATATTTCTGTTTTCAAGGTCTCTAACCAGTGGCGTAGCACCAAAATTGAGAATGCCTCCACAGAAATGTTTCATCACCGGGTTGGACAAACGCATGACATATTGCAATTGAAACACATTTGTCAATTGGAGGGTGCTTTTTGATTAAAAATGATTGGGTTACAATGGAGGAGGAAGAATATTGTCCTTGTAAAAACTATTTTGTTGACGGAGGATGATGTCCTGCTTACAGTTTCGAAATAGGCCAGTTTCTAAAAGCCCAGCACCCCCACTCCCTTTAAAAAGCCCATGCCCAGAGGCCCTAAGAAAATCTTCCCATTTGTCCACTCACTTCGATATACATCTATAACACTGATATCCCAAATGAAACTCATAGAGTTTTAAATAAAATAATGTGAAAGCCCCTTTAGATGACCTTGCACATCTCACCCTTTGTCTGTTTAATCAAAAACCTGCCCCGATGACTCCAAAAGATAATCAGCATGTGCAGCCAAAAAATGTTTCAGTGAAAATAAAGGCAATGTGGTGGGCGAAGTGATGCTGATAGGGCTGAGGAGATTGAAGCAAAAACACGCACAAGGCTCTCTGCTTCTCCACACTGCCATGCCTTCCTGGTATTCACACACACACGCATGCCCCCCCCCCCCACACACACACACACATTCTCTATAATAGATTCTCATCTTGACACTCAATTCTGTGGCGAGACGATCCCGCTTTATCCCTGCCTGCATCAAATATTTAAACACTTGTATTAGCGGCCGTGTCATCCCCTCAAACACCCGCAGCTCGAGGCCCCAATCTTGTCTCTTCCTCTCTCCTTTTCTTGCTTTCTATGTCTTCTCATGCACTTTCCACTTTTTTGCTTTTCCAGCCGTAATATCCACAATGTTATCATCTTCTCACCTCCCTCTGCTACTCAATAATTTGATATTTTCAAGACTTTCAATTTTTCCTTTTTTATTCCCTTATGAAAGTGTGTGATAGACAGAAGGATATTTGAAGGGCTGCTTTTTGTTGGAGCGGGGGGTGGGTGGGTGACGGGGGGTTCTCAGCCTTTTTTCTCACAGGCTGAGAGCCCTTTTCAATTTTAAGATGTAAAGCTCTACGGAATTCAGGAAGAAGAGAGGGAGGTGGGATGAGGAAAGCAGGATAAAAGAGGGATGGAAAGGAGTGACGAGACAGGAAAGGGAGGGGAGTTGGATCAGTGGTGGCGGACTTGAATGACGTTTTTCAAGAGGAGCAGTCTAGCTTGTCAAATCGCCAGCTGCAAAATGAATTGGCATATCTGCTGGGTTCAACACTGTGACGTCGTGCCATGGAGTTTCATATTCCTCGATAAGGCCAAATCACGCAATTGTCAGGAAAACAGAAAGAGAACCGAAGCGTGTAGACTGTAGACGGAGGTGTCAACATAGTGGATGCATCAAGGAAAAGGAAAAATCATTTATTTTTGATAGTTCGTTTGTTCATCTGTCTGTTTTAGGAGTACTGTCCAAACCCTTAAAACCACTCTAGTATTAGACCAGAAGGAATGTTATTTCCAGTAGTTGAGAGAGAGCACATTTGGCATTACAATTTCCCATGACCCATTTAATTAGCAGTTCTTAAATTGTATAAAATAATGTAGGCCTACATGGATACACTCTGTCTGTGTTTTTAAACAATATTATTTTCTGATTGTATGTCCAGTTCAAAACATTATATTAAGTTAGTTGCCGCTCAAATTCTTGCATGCACCTCTCCCTCAAGAAGATAAGTCTTCCATGATCAGTTCAATTCCGAATGAATGTTTTGAGTCTTTTCAATGCCAAGCAAGATATTTCCACAGACTTTGTTGTAACGGGCACAATTAGCTGCTACTCTGCTGATGATTTAACCAAATCTTGGAGAGAGCTATTACAGAGAAGTTCTTGGTGTATTCTTTCAGTTTTATATTTTTGAGCTATAGATGTAGAGTGCCCTAATATTAAAATAAATTACTGATGGTGTGTCTTCAGTTGTAATATTATTTCTAAAGAAGGAGGAGAAGCTGAGTGTGTGTTCCAACTACAGGGTGATAAAACATCTGAACCTCCATGGTCAGGTCTATTTTGCAGAGGAGGCTCCATCGGGAAGTCGAATCTCAGATTCAGGAGGAGCAATAGTAAATATGATAACAAATAAATATCATGTATAAACCAATAAGGTGTAAAAAAAACAACTTGTGGTTCCGATTTCCTGACCGACCCTAAGATTTTTACAACACAATAAATATGTCAGGGGCGTAGTTCTCCACGGCCCCGTACTCAGCACAGAGTTAAGTCGGGTGCAACTCGTTGCATCCTGATTACTTCCTTTAATGAGCTCATTTCTAATCCTATCCAACCTGCTCACTCCGAGTGAGAACCTCAACATCTTCATTTCTGCTACCTCTAGTTTGCTTCCTGTTGTTTCCTCAGAGCCACCGTCTCTAATCCATATATCATGGCCGGCCTCACCATTGTTTTATAAACTTTGCCCTTCATCCTAGCGGAGACTCTTCTGTCACATAGAACACCAGACACCTTCCGCCAACTGTTCCATCCCGCTTGTACCCGTTTCTTCACTTCTTTACCACACTCACCATTGGTCTGTATTGTTGACCACAAGTATTTGAAGTCATCCACCCTCGCTATCTCTTCTTCCTGGAGCTTCATGCCTCCTCCTTCGCCCCTCAAATTCATGCACATATATTCTATTTTACTTAAGATAATCTTCATTCCTCTCCTTTCCAGTGCATGCCTCCATCTTTCTAACTGATCCTCCGCCTGCTCCCTGCTTTCACTGCAGATCACAATATTATCTACAAACATCATAGTCCAAGGAGATTCCAGTCTAACCTCATCTGTCAGCCCATCTATTACTACTGCAAACAGGAAGGGGCTTACCGCGGATCCATGATGCAGTCCCACCTCCACTTTAAATTCTTTTGACACTCCAACGACACACCTCACGGCCGTTCTGCTGCCCTCATACTATTCTAACATATTTCTCCGCCACACCAGACTTGCACATGCAGTACCACAGTTCCTCTCTTGAAAACTTTCTCTCGACTGACGAGTGAAAAACTGAACCTTTTGGAAGGTGGACAGCCCGTTACATCTGGTGTTAAAAGTAGCACAGCATTTGATCAAAAAGAACATTATGTCAAAAGTGAAGCATGGTGGCAGCAGTGTGACAATCTGGGGCATCACTCTTCCTCCTCCACTCCTCTCATTCACACACGTATATTCTGTTTTACTTAATCTTCATTCCTCTCCTTTCCAGTGCGTACCTCCATCGTTCTAATTGTTCCTCCGCCTCCTCTCTGCTTTCACAATATCATCTGTGTCCATCATCATCCAAGGGGATTCCAGTCTAACCTAGTCTGTCAGCCTATCCATTACTACCGCAAACAGGAAGGGGCTCAGTGCAGATCCCTTATGCAGTCCCACCTCCACCTTGAATTCTTCTGACACACCTACGGCACATCTCACAGCTGTTCTGCTGCACCCATACATGTCCTGTACTATTCTAATATATTTCTCCGCCACACCAGAGTTAAGCATGCAGTACCACAGTTTCACCACTTTCTCTAGGTCTACAAAAACACAATGTAGCTTCTTCTGACATTCTCTGTATTTTTCCATGAGCACCTTCAAGGCAAGTAATCTCTGGAACTCTTTCTAGGCATGAAACCATACTGTTGCTTGCAGATACTTCCGTCCTGAGTCCAGCCTCCACTACTCTTTCCCATGACTTCATTGTGACTAAAAACAATATAACATATATATTTTTTTGATACTATAAAGTAACATGGTTAGTGTTGTGGTACACATGCCTGACTTTGGTGTGGGCAGCGTGGGATTGATTCCTGGTCAGTGACATATGCCCTGCAACTGACTGGGGACCAGTTCTGGGTGTAGTCTGCCGTTTACATGATGTTTACTGAGATAGGCTCCTTCATTCCTGTGACCCCTGTAATTATAAATGTATTGGAAAATGGGTGAGTGGCCAAAACTGTAATTGTAATCTGAGGTGCAAATGCCACACGTTGGGCTCCAAGAGCAAACACAACAAAAATGATCAAACCAAGTGAGCACGTAACATATAAGACACAATACTGACCAGTGGCAGGTGGTGCATTTCGGACATGGAGCAGATGCAACAACTAAGCAAGAGAACAAAATTAGAGAAGACAGAAAAGGGCATGACAGGACATGATGTGGAAAATGAGCAAGACAGTGGTACTGACGAGTGTTGCATTGAGATTAATTAACTAATTAATTAATTTATTTATTTTTTGGGTGTCTAAGCACATGTAAAAACCTGTGCGTTGATATGGGTGTTGTTATTAGTACTTCCAGCACAAGCAATTAAGACCTCTAGTGTGTCTATTGAACTTATTAAGGAATGAAAACCATATCACATGTATGTCAGTCAACTGCTGTACAGAGCTGCTGAGCCGGTACATTGAGAAAGGGTCAACGTATGCCCACTCCACCCATTTGGGAGTGGGGTGGGGTGGGGTGGGGGGGTCAAACCACCCAGCATGACCCACTGTCCCCAATGTGCCCGCAGAGCACTAGGGGGCCCGAGCCACCAAGGGGGCCCAACAAATGAGCCAGCCATCACCAAAAAACAGTCGTAGCTCTCCAAGTGAGTCAATATTCAGTGCTCATTGGGAAGACTGAGATAGGGGAGAGGAATGCGGGACCCGAAGGTGGGCAAGAGACCTAACTTTATCTTAATATGGATTTTAATTTCTCTTCTTTGTTGGTCCTTGCCACCAGAACCCTGACAGCATAATCTGGCCAAAATCATGAGCAGCTTTCGATGAAGGCAGAGCTGTGCGACTTCGTGTCGCGAAAACCATCCTTCTGAATCATGCAATTGCTGATGGTCAGCTCCAGACAGACTCTGGTAAGGTAAGGGGGGGGGGGTGGTTACAGAATACCCAAAACTGGCCTCTAGAAAAGATCTCCAAAATTTCCTGAGCTTTTTTAACTTATTGTCCTCATGTCAATGTTGATGTTTTGGAGTGATGTTGTGCGCAAAAATAGGAACAGGACGTGGAAGCGCACTGTCATTCATTTATTGTTTATTATTCATGTATTATTTTCCATTCTTTTCAACATCATTGATGGTAGCAGGAATTGTGTGTGTAAAAATGTTTATTGTAGGGGGAAAATGCCATTGAATTGTTGGTGGAAGATCTTAGAAACACAGGAAGTAGACTGGATGTTTTATTTTGAAGCCACACTTATCGTGTGGTGGGAGGAACTACTTTCGTTTGTGAGATTCCTGGTGTGAGGTACACATTTTGTCCTCCTCCAAATATTTTCATTGTTTTGTTGTTGAATGTGAATATAAGTTAGTTTAAAACGTTTGCAAAAGTGGGTGGAGTAACAGGGGCACAGTGTTAAATACTTTTCATTGATTATAAGCATAAACTTCCTAGTTGGAGGAGGAGTAGAAAGGTTGCTGTGTGTGCGTTGCTGAGGACCACGTGGTTTGTCTGGTGCGAATGAGTGTTAGCAGAGGCCGCGTGGTGTTCTTGATGTTGCAGAGTTTTAAGCGTATTTTGTGAAGAGAAATCTGTGAACATCTGTGAATGTGTTTCCTTTATAATACATGTTTGTGAGTTTGTGCAAGGATTTTTTGTATTCTTTTCATCTGTTGGAATGTAAATCATTTGTTTTTGGGATATACTTCCTCTCATTCGTGAGATTCCTGGTTGTAGAGTTTTGAGAGTATTTGTGAAGAGAAATCTGTGAACATCTGTGAGTGTGTCTCCTTTACAGTAAAGAAAATAAGTATTTGAACACCCTGTTATACTGCAAGTTCTCCCACTTAGAAGTCATGAAGGGGTCTGAAATATTCAGATTGCCTAGGGCATGCCAGAACCTTGATATGCTTCTTACGGAGCTACTGCTTGGTTTTCCTGGCTGTGTGCTTCGGGTCATTGTTGTGTTGAAAGACCCAACCACGACCCATCTTCAATGGAAACTAAGGGAAAAAGATTGTTCCCCAAAATCTCATAATACATAGTCGCGGTCATACTCTCCTTAATACAGTGCAGTCGTCCCATCCCATGTGCAGAAAAAACACCCCAAAAGCCTGATGCTACCACCACCGTGCTTCACAGTAGGATGGTGTCCTTGGGATGGAACTCATCATTCGTCTTCTTCCAAACATGGTTAGTGGAATTATGACCAAAAAGTTCCATTTTGGTCTCATCTGACCACAAAACTTTCTCTGTATCATCCAAATAGTCATTGGCAAACTTAAGACATGTGCTGGTCTAAGCAGGGGGAAACTTTCGTGCCATGCATGATTTCAAACCATGATGTCTTAGTGTATTACCAACAGTCACCATGGAAACGGTGTTCCCAGCTCTTTTCAGGTCATTGACCAAGTTTTGTCGTGTATTCCTGGGCTGATTGGCAATTTCTCCGTAGCCCTTTCCACCTGCGTGGAGTTGTACAATTTTGTCTCTGGTGTCTTTGGACAGATCTTTGTTCTTGGCTATGTCACAAGTTTGAGTCTTACTTATTGTATGGGGTAGACAGGTATCTTCATGCATTTGACAACCTCACACTGGTGAATCTGATTCAGGATAATACATGGAGTGGAGGTGGACTTTTAAAGGCGGACTAACAGGTCTTTCAGGGTCAGAATTCACCCTTGTGCTTTTTATCATACTGAATTTTTCAAGCAGAGGTGAATTATAGGAATGAAGACAGATTCTCCTGGTGGGGATCATGGATTTCGAAGAATTTATGGCTTTTCTGGATGGAGCTGAATGTCCTCCTGTCCAGGGTCCCAAAACCTCTCAAGCATGATGTCCTCTCCTAGCAGTTTAGTGCAGGGATCGCCAAACCAAATTTAGGTCCTATCTTGCCTAACATTTGCTTTGTGGCATCTGGGCCCTTGAAGATAAGGGCACTGGTGGAGGATTTCTCGGTTTGAACTCCAAGGTTCAACAGTCTGTTTTCAATGGAAGCATCCAGAATAGTTTGTTTGTACCTCCTCTACCTGCTCTCTGGTGCTGTAGTGGGCCAATTCCTGTTCGTTCAACTGTCCCCCCAGAATCCACACAAATTCAGCCTTCCTTCACAAATATTTCTGGTGGCCTACTATGGTGAAAGACAGTTGCTCATTCATCTCAGTCTGTATGGTATTTACTCAATAATAAGGGATCCTCTAAAGCCATCTCTGGTCTGCTTCATACATTTTCCAGTCCAAGGCATCTATGGTCGCACATTGTCCTGGATTTTGTTATTGGACTCTCCCTCTCACCCATCCAAAGGTAACAACACTGTAATTGTTGCAAATGATTTTCAAACACAGCTCACTTTCTAGTGATTTCCAAGCTTCCATCTGCCATAGAATTCGCAGATCCATTTGTCCAGTTCTGTCTACCTAAAATACCGTCAAAGATTGTCGAAGGACAAAGGTCCCCAATCACCTCTTTGGTTTGGAAGGCATTCTGTCCAGATTTAGGCTCTGGCCAGAGCCTGTCATCTGGATAACATCCTCAGAGGAATCGTCAATTTAAGACCACAAATCAGGAGTTGGACGTTGCACTGGACTGCATGACACAATTTCAAACACTTTCATAGAGCTTCAACTCAGCGAGATTAAGTATGCCCACAACTCACTGACAATGCCTTTTCAGGAATGTCTTGTTCTGCTGCTTCCTTGGCTCCCGACCACCACTGCTCTACCCCAATGAAGAAATATCTTGCAGTTCCTTCAGTAAAGTCCTACATTCACCTGTGTTCCAGAGTCTGGAGGCAAGCCCGTGCCACTCTGGTCACTCCTCTGCAAGATCTCAGGTACAATCTAATCTCATCTCATCCATGCACCTGCTTACTCTGTTAGTCAAACGGTCTCAGTCAGCACAAAGAATCTACCATCCAACGTAAAGACCAAAAACTTGCTTCCCTGCTTCGCTAGCCCATTTGAGATTGAAGCTCTTATCAATCCATGTGTTGTGTGCCTCAAGATCCCTGCCACTCTCAGTGTTAACCCAGTCTTTCGTGTCTCTTAGAGTAAGCATGTTTCATCAAGCTTTTTGTCACCTCAAGTGACCCCACCCCCTCCTCTTCAGATTATCAACGAGGGTATCTCACCCCCAGTGGGGTCAGGGTTTTGGGTGTACCTCACTGTGGTCAAGGTTCCAGTATCTCTTTGACTGGCAGGTCTATGGGCCTGAAAAATGGAGTTGGATCCCTGCACAGTAGATCTTGAAAATGGTGCATAATCAGGATTTCCATCATGCCCACCCTAGTTGCCTGGATCTTGTGGCAGTTGACAGCCATAGGTTGTTGGGGTAAATCAGCTGTCTCAGCACTCTGAGTGCTGCTCCAGAGTGTGTGCAGGCATGTGTGCATAGGTGTGTGTGTGCGTGTGTGTGTGTGTGTAGGTGTGTGTAGGTTTATGTGCCTGTGCGTGTCGTGTAGTGAATCCTTGCAGGAGTGGCGGGTCACTCAGTACCTGTATCCCATCTCCAATTAGCTGCCCTTCTTGCCTTGGACTCTACCGCACCTCTAAATTAGCCACTCTCTGTCAATCCAGCCTGTCAGTCCATTTGGAAAAGAAAGATTGTTTTGAATAGAAAGCCGGACTTGTTTCTTCCTCTTTTACTCAGCCTGCTCCCTTGTCCATGCTCCCTGCAATTCCAGTTCATTCCAAGCACTCTGTCTGTCCTGATTTACCTCACAAATAGTTTCCCCGACCAGCATCAAAGCCTTCCACCTCCAGTTGTGCAATAAACATCCATCATCCTAATCTTATTGTTCGTTTTCATTTCTGCAGTTAGGTCCACCATTGCCACCAGAGTTCTGACAGTGCTATTGGCAATTATCAATTTGACTACAACCATGTCTTTTGGTTCCAGAGGTTCTCCACGCCAGTCATACATTATAAAGTACAAATAAAAAAAAAAAAAACACTTAAAAAGTAACGTGTTATTCACCCACCCCCTGAAAAGAAAACAGAATTTTGTGTAATGAGCAAAGTATAGCATTAATGTCCCCAGAAAAGTAATCCATGGATCCGTGAGAATGATTGACAGCTCCCTTTTGACCAATCAGTGAGCGTCATTTTCTGATTTCCGCCATTGCTATCCATATCCGGGATCTTGTACCCACAAACTAACAGAGCGCTTTAAACCTTTGAATTGTGAGTGTATGTGTGTAGTCCTGCTTATATCCAATTCGGAAATATGGTGCTTCGATGTGGCTGGGGAACATGTAATGGAGACGAGCACTATCCAGAGAGATTACTGGGAGGCTATCTGGTGCGCTGTCCCACCACGAAGCGAAATTTATATAAATGCAAACGGTGGATTAAGGCTTGTGGCCGACCTCACGACCAACTGAACATATCGAAGATAAATCAGCACAAAGCCGTCTGTCCCAAGGTAAGTTACTCAATTAGTCGGTGTAACCAGTATGACGTGCAATGATGATGAACATCTCTTGGAATGTGACAAAGGGCTTGCACTACAAATTGACAAAGACCATCCCATTCTTTTCACTATTATTCATTATTTATTTCATTATTTTAACCTGTAGTTCATATCTGCCTGAGAAAGAATCAGTTTTCTTTTCCTCGTTTCTGTTGATCGAGCTAGATTTACTTCACACATCCTCACTGGTTTGATTTTGGACCCTCTGAGTTTATTCCACTGCTGTGGCAGAGACGTGCAGCTTTGCTCACACGGCACGTGAGAAACGTTATGGAGTTTGAGCCTTCGTAGAGTTTTAATCAAACCAATAATATGGGAGCACACCAACACACAACAACCAGCCAACATATTGCAGAAACTTTAACTGGCGTTCCCATTGGGGAAACCTTGACATTCTGAATATATCCCTGTTGAAAGTAATTCAGGCCTTTCTGTCCACACTTTGTTGATATTTCTGATACCATGGGCACAAAGGAAACAGAAATTCTATCGGGAATTTGCACTCATGAATCGCTCATAACATGCTTCGGCCGCACTGCGTTCGCCACTCTGATCCTTAGCTTGGGGGGCCTAACGACAGTATCTAAGTAAGCGTGGCTTAGGCACCCTGCGTGGCTCCATCCTTTCCACTATAGTTACTTCTCACCAACAATATTTACGTTTCGATCCCCAACGTTTCTCATGAAGAATTATATTGTAGTTTGTTCTTTTGAACAAAGACCAGTCTGGCTGTCGAGCAACATATAACCGAGACCACTCCTTTTAGCAACAAATGGAAGAAAGCAATTGGGAAGTGATTGTTTCTTAAACAACGGCGGAACGGTGGAACAGCTGTAGAGCGTTGGCCTCACAGTTCTGAGGACCAATGGTTCAAATCCCCCATCACCTGTGTGGAGTTTGCATGTCCTCCCCGTGCCTGTGTGGGATTTCGCTGGGCACTCTGGTTTCTTCCCACATCCCAAACACATGCATCGATTTGAGACTGTAAATTGCTTCTTGGTATGATTCTAAGTGTTGTCTGTCTCCATGTGCCCTGGGATTGACTGGCAAACAGTTCAGTGTGTACCCCACCTCTCCTCCGACCCTTGTGGGGATAAGCGGCTCAGAAAATGGTTTCATGTATTCATGTATGGATGTTTACTAGACAATGCACAGTGACGGTGCAGTACCATGAAAGTGCAAAGAATTTACTTTTCATTGAAGAATTTACAGTACTCATTTTAATGAATGTTTACAATGAAAAGTGACAACTTTAAACTTCGTCTGAAGTCGAGACTGAGAAGTAGTTTAACGGGCCGCACGGCTCATTTCACGTTGTTCATTGGTTCTCAAAGTTTGTTTTGTACTCTGATATTCCTGGCACTTGGCAGCAGCTGAAAGTAACTAAAAAAAATATTTTTATCACTAGGTTACATTTGAAGCAGTTTTTTTTTTTTTTTCAATATAACTGTGGCAACACTGACCACAGCTACACATGAACTCATAAATATAGTCCAGTGTTATTGTAGAATGCAATATGCAAGCTGTACACAATATTTTGTCTGTATACAGTATCAAATTGTATATGATAGGGTTTGGTTGCGTCAGAGCGGCCAGTGAAAACATTTTAACAACGACCACTTTGGAATACTAGATTGTGAGGTTAAAGTTGTTTCTTGATGTTTTTTCTTTCTGAATTTATCATTGACTTTTCATACCCCAACAGACCATTTTACCTTCTCTTACGACTCACCCTTCATTTCTTCTTCTTTTTTTTGGCCCATTAGCTGGGTGACCAGTAGACTGTGACTGGGTGGGTGGCCCTGGTCATGGCAACAAACAGTTATGACATGTGTTGAGCCTTTTACATTAGTGTGCTGAACAAGGGCAACCAGAGAAGGAGCTTTTCCATTAGCCCATTCCGCTTTATGCCAAGATACTGAGACGTAGATGGAGAGAGAGACCAAAAGATGATGACCCGTGAGAAATATAATCCCTATGGTTTTACGCGGCAGCTAGTTTTACTGTATATTCATTTATAACTAGGATGCATAACACAAGATGGAGGATTTGGGCAGTTAGAGTAATAAAACCACTGAATTTGGTACAAAAAATAACATAACTAAAAAAAAAACAACTAGTAAAACAGCGCCACTGTGCAATATAAATCATCACGACCGCTTCAGAATTAATCTTTATCTAATATCATGCCAAAAACACTAGGAATAAATGAAATGTGTCATACTCACCAGAGATGGTGATTGGCGTGTGCAAACATTAGTGTGTGCAGATCGTGACAGAGAAGTTTGACTTTGTCTTATTTCACCTGCTCAGACAAATCAAAGGAAAGAAAAATGCTCACACCATTGAAGGCCAGTTCAGTGCACTTGGAAAGATGAGTGAAAACATATTGGCCAAATAAATAATTCCATTGCAGAATCAACCCATACTATTTGCATAGAAAGATTTTTTCCACTCCTTTTAGTGACAAACTGTCTTGTTTTTTGTGGCAGCTAACCATGAGTGGGCAGTTGAGTGATCTTGAATGAAACAAAAGATACTAAACAGTTCATAAAATAGATGGCTAATACATATATCTATTTTTAGTTTCACAAAATTAGAAGTATAAAGTTTATGGTGTATAAAATTAGTCATATAAAGGTAATGGTGTACGAAATAGATTGGTTTATGTCTGTTTTTTCAATACTGTGTATGATCTCATAAGTTTGACATGAGTAGAAACTTGTATTTCACTGGTGTTTGGGAGCAGAAAGGATAAGATGAAATGAGCATCCATCCATCCATCCATTTTCTTTGCCGCTTATCCTCATGAGAGTCCCAGGGAGTGCTGGAGCCTATCCCAGCTGTCAACGGGCAGGAGGCGGGGTACACCCTGAACTGGTTGCCAGCCAATTGCAGGGCACATTGAGACAAACAGCCGCACTAAAAATCACACCTAGGGGCAATTTAGAGTGTCCAATTAATGTTGGATATTTTTGGCATGTGGTAGGAAACCAGAGTGCCCGGAGAAAACCCATGCAGGCACAGGGAGAACATGCAAACTCCACACAGGCGGGGCCGGGATGGAAGTCGGGTCCTCAGAACTGTGAGGCCAGCGCTTTACCAGCTGATCCAGCATGCCGGCGAAATTAGCATCACTATTTAAAAAAAAAAACAATTCTCTTCAATAAGGAGTGAACAGACACAGACTTCTCGAACAACATTAAAAGTAGAGCAAAAACTCCAAGCATCACGATGAATATTCACACATCAAAGTTGAATGGTAAATGGAGTGCACTCATGCTCCTTTTTTAACTCTACTGATTTTACCCCCAATCAGCCTGGCTCCACTCTGTATGGTTGCTTTTCATTGCACTTTGTCGAAGGCGGGCTGTAACTATTCCTCAGAACCTCCTATTACCTGATCTGGTTCTAAAGCACAGGCCAAGGAGGGCCGTGAAATCACTGTCACCTGGTTGACCGAGAGATGTAGCCGTTTCTTTCAGTGCAGGAGCTTGTTACTTAAACAATCATGGTGTCTCAAGAATGTTGCACATCAACCGAAACTGCTAACCTGATTGAACTTATGGGGTCAGGGATGCCCAGACTTCAATTTCCCAGCCACTTTAATCCAGTTCTTGCGAGGATCCCGAAGCGTTCCCAGGCCAGCCAAGATGTAGTCTCTCCAGCGTATCCTGGGTTGTCCCTGGGGTCTGTTTCCAGTGGGACATGCCTGGAACACCTCACCAGGGAGGCGTCTGAAAGGCATCCGAATCAGCTTCTCATCCTTTCTCTAAGGGAGAGCCCAGACACCCAGCAGAGGAAACGCATTTCGACCAGTTGCATCAGGGAACTTGTTCTTTCGGTAATGACCCTCAGGTTGTGATGATAGATGAGGGGAGGAATGTAGATGAAGAGGCAAATTAAGAGCTTCGCCTTTCAGCTTAGCTTCTTCTTTTGCACAATAGACTGATACAAAGTCCGCATCACTGCAGACGCTCCACTGATCCGCCTGTCGATCACATGTTTCATTCTTCCCTCACTTGTGAACAAGACCCCGAGATGCTTGAATTCCTCCACTTGGTGCAGGATCTCATCCCTGACATGGAGGAGGCAACCCACCCTTTTCTGACTGAGGACCATGGTCTCATATTTGAGGTGCTGATTCTCATCCCAACCGCTTCACACTCAGCTATGAACCACTCCAGTTAGAGTTGGAAATCATGGCTTGATGAGACCAACAGAAGCACATCATCTGCAAAACGCTGCAATATGCTGTGATGCAATAGTGAGGCCACCAAACCAGATCCCCTCTATGCCTCGGCTGCGTTTAGTGATTCTGTACTCTGTAGCACCTCTGAATTGACCTTACCAGTGTAGTTCCACTGCCACTGTAGTTTGAACATATCCTGCGGTCGACCTTCTTGTAAAGAGGAACCACCACTCAATCTACCAATTTGCGGCTGCAACTCTAATGACACGACCACAAAGTCGATCATTGAACGGCGACCGAGGGCTGTTTGGTGCATAGGCACCAACAACAGTCAGGACCCATCCTCCCGAAGGCGGAGGGAGGCTACCCTCTCATCCACCGTCTCTCACCATGGGCAACTCCAGAGTGGAAGAGTGTCCAACCCCTCTCAAGAGGACTGGGACCTGAACCTAACCCCTCTGTGGAGGCAAGCCTGGCTATATCTAGTTTGAACTTCTCGACCTTACACAGAAGGTCAGTCTCCTTCCTTGTCAGAGAGGTGACATTCCACATCCTTAAAGACAGTTTCTGTAGCTGAGGATAGGATTGCCGAGCCTTTGGCTATCGATCATCTCACACTGCACCCAACCCTTATGGCTCCTCCCACAGGCGGTGCGCCCATGAGAAGGGAGACCCACGTCACCCTTTCGGGCTGTCCCCGTCTGAGCCCCATCAATGCAAGCCCCGTCAATAGGTGCTCGCCTTTGAGCCGCACCTTCTGGCCTGGAACCAGAGGGGGACCCTGGTGACCCGTATCTGGGCAAAGGAAGCATAGATCCATTTTTTTCTACTCATCACAGGGGTTTATTTAGCTGTTTTATCTGGTCCCTCAAGTAGGACCTTTTTGCCATGTGTGACCCTACAAAATGCCAGTAGCCTGAGCGAACTTGGGTCCTAAGATCATTGGGACACACATACCTCTCCACCCCAATAAGGTGACAGCTCAAAGAGGTGTCTGGCTGTCTCAACACATATAAATAGTATAGGGATCACATGTGTTTTACATCAACACTTAACCATTTTCAAATAGTATAATGTGCTTGTGGATGAAAAAGCCAGGCTTGTTCCCAGAATATAGGAAAACATGTTTACATTCTGGGTACCTTCAAATGAATGAAGCTTCTGAGCCTCGTTTCTAAAATCCACACTACTGCTTTTGTTTTCACTAACATCCTCTCTCTTTGATAACCTGCTTCTTCCTCAACTATTAATCTCTTCATAGTTTAAAAATGAGATCAAGAACAATATACTGAATACAAAGCATCAAACGACTACACAGGCTCGCTCTTCAGGGCATCCACTTGTCTAATGGCTTAATGTACAGGGGCGCATTGGCAGCTCTATGTTACAGTCGGGTCCAGTTGGGTTCAACCACAATTCGGAGTGCGTGGTTTAAAGCAGCCTTTGTTGTGTGGTTGACTGAAGAGGAGAGATGGAAACGATGAAAAGAACCTAGTACTTACCCTCAACTTGATCCCGCCCCAACCCCTCCTACTTTTAATCCCTGCATATTATAATGGAAAACCAATGGAGGCCAGCCAAAGTGGGGCCAGGTCATTCTGGAACTTGGAATGGAAAAGCATCATTATGTTGAGCCAGGATTCAAACCATCCACCCTTTGGTTAATAGATGACTACTTCTACAACTGAGTCACAACCGCCACAAATGTGATTGCAGATGTTGAGCCAGGATTCAAACCATCCACCCTTTGGTTAATAAACGACTAACTCTACAGCTGAGTCACAATCGCCACAAATGTGATTGCAGATGTTGGTAGAGTAGTCATATCTAGAGTAGCCACATATTGTGTTCATTGTCCTGTTACTTTTATGCCTTCGGTAAAAGTAAAATGTAGTTACAAAGTATTAGTTAGAAAGAAAGTATTCAATGAAAAAAAATAGTAAAGAGTAACCAGATTGTTTTCAAATAAAAGCATGAACATCATCTTGTGTCGTCTGATTGGTGAATTGGAGTTAAAAGACAGTGATCCCGTTTCATTGGCACCAATGGGCGCCCTATGTGGAAGTTGAGGATAAAGTCTAAAAATAACCGCTCAAATGCAAGAATGAATATCTAAATGACAAAAAATTGCATGATGATCATTGGAATAGAGTAAAAGTATCAATCCTTCTTCACATAAATACTCACGTAAGAGTAAAATGTTCAGTGCAGTTTAAGTCCTCTTACAAGTACAGTTTATGGAAAATGTTACCCAAGGTAATGTAACGGAGTAAACATAAAGCATTACTACCCACCTCTGATCATAGCTAGGACATTGAATATAACCCCCACTAAAATAAAATACTTTTGAAATATCTTATGAGATCAAAGATTGAAATATCTTATGAGATCAAAGAATGTTCGCACATTTGTTTTTACAGTATATAATCATCATTATAGTCAATGTGAACCTCACCTCTCACATAGTTTGTGTCCCATCCAACTTTTCAGTTTGACTTCCAAAATATTGATATACAATCACAACAAGGGGTATTGAAAGAAGTTGGTGAGAATTTCATCATTTTTTTTTTCTCTCTAAAACATGTTTCTTCATCTCCAGAAGGATATGTGACATTTTTTTGGTACAGATGTGTCACCGAGTGTTTCAATCTTCTCCTTTCTGTTAAGTTGCAATTTGACAAGGAGATGCTTGTTATCACAGATCAAAGATAGTCAAGGTCTGTCAGGTTCCCGTACACATTGTGAAAACTGTGAAGACGACATCAAAACATGCATATCAGAGAGAAAGGCAAAGTCGATAAGGGATGAATGCATTAGTATGATCATAGTGGTTGAAGTGGCTTGTATGCCAACACAGGCCATCTGTTCCGTTGCCTATGATGTCTGTGTCTGGAATAAATGTTGTAATTGAACACACGCCCAAACCAATAGCTAATGATCAGCGATTTTGAAATGTCAGTGGATAAAAGCTTCTCCTTTGGCCATTTATTTGGAAGATCTATTGATGGAAAAGGCATCAGTTGCTTCTCCAGAACTCCATAATAGGCTAAGCATACACAAGTTCTCCAAACCACAGCAGACACAAAGAATAAGTAAGATAAGCACTAGCTACATGATTTGGAAACAACTTTTAGAGCATTATTCTAATTTAAGTAGATAGCGGAGCTGCCATAATATTTTTTTAGCTATTTTCTCATTTTATTGCTTATTTTATAATTTATTATGGTGTTTGTAACCCCTCACGGGGAAATTCAACTAACACACAACACAGACAACAAGATCACGCACATACACCCATGCAAGCAGTGATGTCATAGTGAAGGTATGTGCACACACGGCAGTGCCACTTGAACTCTAGGACAGGGGATCAATTCAGTGCCTTGCTCAAGGACACTTCAAGAGTGATCAGGGAGAAGTCAAGCTCCTCTCCAACAATTTTTCAACGATACGCAAACCGTTCATGCTTCTCTATTTCTTACAGATGTGACAGTGTGAGTATTAGTCTTGTTTTTCAATTCAAGGTGTTATACAAAGTCTGCAGCTTGCCAAGAATGGTCACCAGTTCTTTTTTTTGGGATGATAAAGTCTCTGAATTGGTTCTTGCAAATTATATAGTTGAAAAACAGACTTGATTAAATGTCTGAGACTGCAAACAATGTGTTACAATACATGGAGCAAATGAATCAAATAGTACATCCATCTGTGCCTTACAGTGGCCATGCAATCAGTGTTTTAATAAATTAGAAAGATGGCAAGAAAACACCTATCTAATGATGAAGGGCCACATTACATGAATCCAGACTGAGAAATTAATAAGACAGGACACTCGGCCAATAATTGTACAAGACACTCATTACACAGGACAAGGCACAGCAAAGGACAGGACATAGTGACAAATCTCTCAAAAGAGATAAAAGAAATGACGGAGCACGGGACCAACATCAACATGTCAGGAAGGTGACAAAAGAAACAAGTGAGAAGGAGGACAACTCCACTCAGAGAGACGCCATTTGTCAAAATAATGATGCTGTGTCAGTTGGTTAAAAAGCAGTGTTAAATATTGGCCATGCTGAGATGAATGGCTTGTTAAGAAACAGATCCTTGAAAGATGATTGGCATGGGAGTCAAATGATTCCTAAAGAAAGAAACATGGAGGCTTAACCGTTTTTAATCCAAGATATGGCACATATTCTGTACCTACATTAATTGTACATCTATGCATGAAATGATTTTTTTTGTGATTGCTGGAATCTCTTATACTGTACAATTTGGAATTTGAGGAATACTGGCTCCTTTTTGTTGATGCATTTGGTTTTCATATGCTCTGTTTGCAATAGAGTTTGTGAACTGTTCATGCCTGCGTGTACAAGACCCTGTACAGTACATATCTATTTGTATATTGCGTCTACGAATTTACTTATTGATATTTTTTATTATATGAACGATATAGCATGTACATATATGACATATCTTCATATACCTCTTATCTAGATGCATTTGGTTCTGTTTTGAACGGGTATGTTGTTTTAGTTACTTCTGACAGGTCGAGGTGGGAGGGATGACTACTGGGAAATTTTTTTGTATGAAGGTGTTATTGCTTAAAATGTGTCCGTTGTAGTTGTGTGTTGTATCCCTATAAGGTGAAATGACTCATCTCAAGAAGCAATTCCTTAAAAATAAGTTATATTGAGAAGGAAAGTTTGCGCAAAACCTCTGTTTGAATTATTGTCATTCAATACAATTATTTTAAAAGATTGCAAATTAGGGAAATAAAGACCCTTCTTCACACCTAGCATATGGTTCAACAAGGGATGAACAGACAGACTCTTGAAAAAAGATACGAAAAGACGAGGAAAAGCCACCAAGATCATCGATAAATGGAAGTCTGAAAAAGAAGAAATGTATGAGTTTCAGGGGTCTTGGGACCACGGTCTCAGATTTGTAGGTGGTGATTCTCATGTCAGCCACTTCACTCTCAGCTGCAAACCGCTCCTGTGAGAGTTGTTGATCACAGCTTGATGAGGCCAACATAACCACTTCATGCAATACTGAAGCCACCAAATTGGACCCCATCGGCCTGGATGGCTCAGGTCCTTCTAGAAATTCTGTCGATTAAAAATATAAACAGAATCAGTGACAAAGGTCAGCCTTGACGAAGTGCAACCCTCACCGGAAACGAGTCCAACTTTCTGCTAGCAATGCAGACCAAACTCTGACACCGGTCATTTTAGGACCAAACAGCCCATATCAGGGGGTTCGTACCCCCCCACAGAACTCCCCGAGGGACACGGTCGAATGCCTTCTCCAAATCCACAAAATACATGTGGACTAGTTGCATGAACTCCAACGCACCTTCAAGGACTCTGCTGTGTGTGTAGAGTTGGTCCACTGTTGCACAGCCACTAAGAAAACCACACTGCTTTGCTCCAGATTCGATTCAGTTTTCTATTCAGTTAACTTCACTGATGATTCACTGAAAAGTTATAAAAGATAAAATGATACTTGTTAGATTTTGTGTACAGGTAATAAAGGTTAGGATTAGAGTGCGTGTTTAACCCTGGGAGAGATTGTTTCTATTTTCATTATTTCCTATGCTATTGATTTAGTTTGCATATTATGTCAAGATATTGTAATTATTTGGATAGTAAAAGAAATTGAATTGGACACAGTGGAATGTAATGACTAAGAGAATTAAGAAGTTTACACAGAAAAGAGGATATGCAGAAACCAAAGTGACAATATGGACTCATTTCCCTAATTCAAAATGGAAAATATATAGATGGGGATATATTGTGGATATTTTAACAGGGTTGTTTTATTTGTAGCAAGATTTTCTGTTTGTAAAAAAAGGGAAATCATGAAGCTTGGCTTTGAAAATATGTCCATTTATCATCACCCTGAGACTCTTCTTACCCTCTGAGGGTTATTTTGTCAGATGGGAGTGAGGCTGCCCTCCTCCCCAACCACTCCAATAAGTGTTTTTCAATTACTGCTGTCAGGTGGTAATCATCTCGTGATGAATAGTCTGATATCTAGCCTTTATATTCATCTTAGATTGTTTTTAGACAAGTCTGTACGTGTGTGCGTGTGCATGTGTGTGTGTATAAAAGGGAGCGAGTGTAAGGAGAATTATTAATGGTTTTTTTTTTATTCACCAAGTGTAGAAGGTGAACTTAAATTAATGGCAAAGTTAATTCATTTTGCCTGGTTCAATTATTCACAACAACAACGAATATAAATGTTGCTTTTCTCCACAATTAAACCATCCACTAGCTTCCCTAAGAAGCAGAAATTACAGTTAGATATCAAATATTTATGATTATGACTCATCACGGATAATGATTACAATTTATTTCAATTTTCAAGCTCTTTCGTTATCACTACCAAAAACTCACAAGAAAGTGGTTTATTGTTCTCATTAAAAACAGCACATAAATACAGTGTTATACTAAAAGCATGTAATTGTCTTGCACAAATTCACATATAAAGATAATGTGGAGGAAATTTTGTTAGAATCTTTTTAGGCATCAGAGCAACAGCAGCAAAAATGGCCACATTGTAACAATAGAATCATTTCCAGTGTACGAAGAACGCAATAAAATCATTTAAAAGGTGGGCTCAGTCGTCTTGAAATGAATTTAAAAGGACAATGAAAGGGTAGAAACTGCAGTCAAGAAGGTTGTCACTAGTGCACATGCCCGTTTTTGTGTAGTGCTCAAGAGGTAGCCGTTTGGTGCTAATTATTTTCCCTAATAATTAACTTATAAAAGCTTACAGCACATCTGGGAAAAGTATTGTCCATGGACCACAACCACTGTGTTGTCTGAGAATGACAACACTTCTCAAGTGCCATCTATCTCTGGTCAAATCAAACAAGCTAAGCTAAACAAAAACCTAAGAAAATTGGTGCCAAAATGCACATTTGAATCTGATGTATCTACGCACCACGTGCAGTATGTGCACCCCAGGTTATTCTGGTAACTTCAGCAAACTGTACGAGCATACAATTTCAATCTCCAATTTCAGTGAACTAAGGGTTAACGCTGCATGTTTTGTTTATTTAGCTTTTGTGTCTTGTCCAAAATATAAAGCTATTTTTTTTCAAAATCAAGTCCCCGGATCAGATGGAATTGGACCCCAATTAAATTCAGCCACAAGGTATAAACATTGTCATACATGTAATCTCATTAATGAAGCCAAAACACATTACGTAATAAACCACTCCATACGTTCCACTGTTCCTTAGTTTACCATAGTTGCCATATTATATTGTTTAGGGAAGCAACTAAAACAACTCATTACAATCATTAAACACAAACAAAGAAATATAAAGCCGTACGGGCTATTCGCAAAGAAATGTACCTTTAATGCACCAATTCACACTATTAAAATTCACATATATTGTATCATATCAATGAGTACAATAAATGTACAAGACTAAAAACAAAAAATTACAGGAAATTTTCAAAATCAGTTTGAAAGTATCTGGTTTAGGTTCACAGCTTGCAGGCGACTGACTTTGAGCAAAAGGCAGACTGCACACTGAACCGGTCGCTAGTCATTTGCAAGGCACATATAGAGATGGACAACCAGTCCTTGCTGCCTGCAATCTATTGTGTCTGCATGCTAGACTTGGTATACAAAGTTGCACGCTGAAGACAATAAAATTAAATGTGCAAGCAGAGAAGAGACTATCTATCGTTCTCCCACCCTGCTCTTTCCTCTCTGCTCTCCATCTATCAAACCAGCAGGCAGCACAGACTACTGACCAAGCCTGTCCTCTCGTCATTAGACGCGCATTCT
This sequence comes from Syngnathoides biaculeatus, assembly GCF_019802595.1. Taxonomy (NCBI): domain Eukaryota; kingdom Metazoa; phylum Chordata; class Actinopteri; order Syngnathiformes; family Syngnathidae; genus Syngnathoides; species Syngnathoides biaculeatus. The sequence continues at coordinate 20,513,040 of NC_084652.1, read as the reverse complement.
CGCTACGCGATCCATGTGGCTACCCCTGTCTGCTGTCTCAGCCCGGCACCCCATAATAATATCTCTCTCAGCCTTCAAGCGGTGATAAATAGGAGCATGTAGAACAAAGAAGGAAAGGTAAAGAGCAAAATTGTAAAATGTCACCAATTGTGGCTAAATGAAGGGAATGGCAAAGGTGAAATTTCTGCGCTTAATAGATTCACTTTAAGCAATAATTTCATACATTGGATTTTTCTTTATATAATGTCAGTGCTTTTTATTTTACTAATTTTAATGTTTGAAGAGAATTTATAGTTTAATATTTATATGATTTACCCCAGCCATTGTTAATATTTTGTCAGAAGCCATATCAGTGACCTGCAACTATAGTGCTAGCCTGTTTTGTATCAAGTAGATTCAAAACATAAATTTTAAATGTTTATGTTAAATGTTTGTAGATATAAATGGGTTTTAGTTCATTTAAGAAAATAGAAAATGGAATATATTCATTTTGACTAGACATACATTATGTATGTATGTATGTTTTAAAATGGAAAGAAATGTGTTTTCTTTCCTTCACCGTTAGGAAGTATCATCAAAATTTAGATCACCCCGAGACATATGTTCAAGACCATCTCCTCCATATCAGTTACTGTAACCATAATATCTTGATTGTGTCATTACACAGCTACAGATTGCACAACGTCGTCTGAAATGCAGTCTGAAGTTCCCCAGTTTGACTAGTTCCATACAAACTGGCATGTTCAGTAGTACACTGGAAGTGTAATCTGCTCAACTAAATCATTTTTTTCTCCTAAAGTTATTTTACGTTATATAATAAACCAGTATAAAACAAAAAACATATATAAAATTGTTATTCTGGAGCTGCACAACACAGTTTGTTTTCAAATGATTATTCCCTCTTTCCCACCTTTTTCCGCTCTCAACCATCTTTACCTGCCCCATGTCTCCACCGATCTTGATTTAAGCGTTACTCTCATTGCTTTGACATGTTGCTATTTCTATCAGAGTAGATTAGAAGTGTGTGTGCGTGTGTGTGTAAGACAGAAAGATCGGGGGGCACAATGATTTAAATACAATAGTCCTCTGGGTTGCCTTCTCTCTCAAACAGTACCATTCAGTCATGGAGATTAAATAAGTGTGTGTGTGTGCGTGTGTGTGTGTATGCTTTGCATTACAGCCCAGATAGTAATATCTTCCATGCATACATTATCCATCCTTCCCATTATCCACAAATCACGTGCTGAAAGAATGAAATTGTGGCTCCTCTAGTGTGTGGCAGCAAAATGGACTGTGGCGCCCACTTGTACAAGCGCACCACCAGACAGGGGTTAAGATAGCAATCACCACAGGACCGCAGACGAAGGCAGAATTTTCTATATTAGTTTTAATGATCACAGAGGCTGAGGATTGTTGAAGGCCAGTTCAGCCCTCGGTGGTGTTCCTCGAAGTTGTGGTGCTATAATTGCACCCAAGCTTCAGAACATGAGGTTTACAGACTTGTAACAGTTAATTTAATTCCAATAGTGCCGAAAAAATGGAAAGTGGTTGCAATTCCACTCATCACTACATGTGCATATGATGCATGAAGTAAATCTTGATGTTAGAAATGTAAGGTCAAACTTGGTGTTCTGTTCAATGGTCAACCTCGGACCTGTTCGGATTTCAAATACATTTTCTCCCAAGGAAATAGGCCGAGCACAACTTTCATTTTTGTCCAGGCCACATTTTAAAAAACATTTTAACATTTTTAACTGACAAACAAGTGTAAAAGCTGCTTAAAGTCTGAAGAAACTTGATGAAACGGATCCAGACCTCATGCACAATGGTGCCTCAGACATTGGATTTTTGTGAAACTTGAGAGGCCCGATTCTCTGTAATTTTGGGTAACAGTCCAAATTGTCTTCAGGGGCTTTGCACTTCAACAATTGCCTTGTAGGTACTTGTCGCCAGTGTCTTTAGGTATAGTCAGACTGGAGCTAGAACTGGACTGGGAACCACAGCTATTCATTCTATGGACATAGTGTCATGTAATGAAATGGTGTGATAGCCAACAGAAGCATAGATTAAAAATGTTCCTTCCAAGTACATGGTCCTGATGCGCTTTTAAGATTAGCTACCTCTGTTGTCTTGGCATGAGAAAAGTTAAGGAATATTTTGGCAATAATACTAGTCATATATATACATGTTGTTAAAATATTAGTCTCTCTCTGTTCTCTTAATGTACAATCTATGGTGGTGTGCTATCTATAAATAGCCCGCATCACTCACAGATCATCCTATTCAGGCTTCTAAAATTCAAAGTTAGTACAATGGTAATATGGGCCCAATCTATATGTATAATATAGATGTAATGGAGTTCCAGTAAATGTATGAATCGTGCTGTGACAAATATATTGTATGTAGTGCACAGCTTTACATTTGCTGAAAACCACTGCACACACATAGAAAAACAATTTAAGGATAAAAATGCAGGGAACAAGATATTGTTCACACAGTAAGAATGGTTTACACAAGGTTCTATTGAAGATTTAGTTGCAATAATTCTCTATTCTTATGACAAAAATTCAACTTCTTATGACTTTAATTCGCAAAATATTAAAAAGGGTTATTGAGCTTTTCCTTTAGCATTTCCACCCATTTCCAGCCATCCATCCATTTTCTGGACCCTGGTGGGGATAAGCGGACCCTATCCCAGCTATCTTCAGGCGAGAGGCCAGGCATGCCCTGACCTGGTTGCCAGCCCATTGCAGCATTTTTTAATGTTTGATTAAATCAATCGTTCATTAATAATCACAACACTGAACTATAGGAAAGAACCATAATGTGAAATGTTTTTTACACTGAGGCCTATCAAACTCCATAATTAATCATATCTTTACGCTGAGATGAAGAATCAAACTTTGATTAAAGTTATTCCTCCGGCTTCAAAGCCTCGCATCAGATCTACAACATAGGAGGTGGACGTAACACAGCCGGTCGGAAAATAAAAGGGAGGTGACACTGAAATCGCCTGCCTGCTCTGCATGCTTCTTGATGTTATGCATCAATCTGTCAGGCTGCCTTATTGCTATTCAGATTACACATAGCACACACACTATTCAGATTAGAGGCTGAAGTGCACAGGATGTGGAGTGGTGTTTCACAGACATAAGTGACCTTTTCAATCGTTCCTGGACACTTTGATTCGCCAGTGAATCCATCTCTGCGAACTGGTGTGATGGGCCAATTCATTGAGGTCTGTCTGATGTTTTTAAGATCTACTTCTGGCCTGCTATAATGCATGCACATTACATTTCTTTAAACCCTCTACACTTTTACACTTATTTCATTTAGGTTTTTTTTTTTGCAGGTTACTGCTGATGGCAACTTGCTGGGTGTATTTTTTTGTCCTCTATAAATCACAAGGGACGATTTTACCTGTCACTGAAAAACAGCCTGTCAAAAAAAAAAAAAGAGCATCAAAGATGAGACGTTATTAAGCTATTACTCTTAAATTGTGTTGGCCTTACAATTCTGAGGACCAGGGTTCAAATCCTGCCCCTGCTTATGTGGAGTTTTCATGTTCTCCCCGTGCCTGCATGAGTTTTCTCCAGGTACTCCGGTTTTCCTCCCACTTCCCAAAAACATGCAACATTAATTGGATATTCTAAATTGCCCCTAGGTGTGATTGTGAGTGCGACTGTTATCTGTCTCCATATGCCCTGCGATTGGCTGGCAACCAGTTCAAGGTGCACCCCGCCTCCTGCCTGTTGATACCTGGGATAGGATCCAGCACTCCCGGGACCCTCGTGAGGATAAGCAGCTCAGAAAATGGATGGATGGATTATGATGTGATGACATCATCTTTTTTTTGTCACCAGCCACTTTGGCTATCGGATTCCCAGAGTTACTTGCCACTCAGTGTTTTCCTCAGCCACAATTTTATGATGGATACATATCATCAATGTATTACTTTAAAGGTAATTAAAACCACAAATATTGAGATGAGTTGGATACAGAGGTGAAGGCAACTGAGCCCAAGCAGGCAGGAAAGACAGGTGTGCAAATACCTCAAAAACCTCACAAAACAACAAAATCAACAAACCAGCAATAAAAAAAAAAAAATCCCACAAAATGCAAACCCCCCCCCAAAAAAAAACAAAAAACACGAGGAACCACCATGGAGACGAGGTGGAAAAGATGACAAGAGCATAGGGAATAGACTCACCGTGACACCAGGAAATATTAAACTAAAACATGGAACTGACTTCAATAAGAGACACAAGACAAAACATGAGTGGACAGACAGAAGAGCGAGATCCAGACATGAGTGCAAATGCAGATGGACAAAAATAAGACAAGTATAATTAATGAGTGAACAGACATGGGGAAACCATGAAGAAAACCAAAGGAAACAGGAATTAAGTCAAGTTCCTGAAGTTAAAATTGAAAGCAAGGTTTTAATATGTGAAGTGGCTTATTTATACTCACATGCATGTTAAGATTTGCATGTGTGTGCGTGGAGTAAACTGAATTAGAACACTGACAGACACGTTTTATCAGACTGAGCAGAATCTACTTGGTGGCGGCGAACCACCGAGTAACCCGCAGATGGCCTTTTGCACCAACACATGCCAAATATTGGTGTGTTGTTTAATTAAGACAATTGTCCCACCTGCCATTTGCTAACTGCAAAACATCATCTTTCCCAAGAAAAAGGCAAAGCACTAGAAAAATGATACAAATCGGGAAAATTGTAGTATTGCTCTCTGATAATGTGCTGGCATACATAAAGTAAAGCTAAAGTCAGCATGTTTAAATGAGAACATTCTGGAAACAAAATCTCAACTTTAATTTGCAAAAATAATGAAAAGGGTTATAGAGCATATTTTCCTTTAGCATTTCCATCCATCTGTTTTCCATAACACTTATCCTTACTAGGCGTCACAGGAAGTCTGGAGCCGTTTCCCAGTGAGAATATGTGAAGTAAAACCACAATTTGTTTTTGAGTTTTTGAAGCTCAATTCACACAGACCTGTGACAGATTTCATTCACTTAGCTTGCCTATACTATTATTAAAAAATGTGTTTTCTAATACTTACCATATATATAGTCTGAACAATTGGAATAATTTTTCAAAATGTGCTGGTCACAGTTAATATAAATTTCCTTTATGCACCTTGTTTAAATGTTCTTGATGCCAATAAAGTCTCAGCGAAAATAGTTGATCATTGAGTTTATAGATGCTCATTCTTATTGAAATGTTTGAATTGAATTGAAAGGCAGTCATTTACTATGAAGTGGTTTCATTCAAATACTAACAATTACATTTCAATTTAAAAAATGCCAGTGTGTACTTTTGATCCCACGAAAAGTAGGTCTGCATGAAATTGTCGAACTGTAATTTTGAAATGGTAAATCCCATAATATTGTGAAACTTAGAGTCTACTCTTTGATCAAGTTGTTGAATTTCAACTGATATACTGCACAGAGGCAAAATCTAACCAACTCCCAATGCCCTGTTGTCGTTGTTTTCTCAACTAAACTGTAATTAAAGTAAAAACTAGAAACACTTCTCAGTATGAGGCACTGTTGCTGAGCGGCACATACAAATAAAATAAAACAAATATTGTACAATGTTTACAGTGAGAATCAAAAGTCAGCATTTGTCTTTAATCATAGCTACTGTATCTCCTATGTAATCTTTTGAACAAGCGAGTGTACATCACGACACTAATAGCACCATTAAACAAACACTAACAATGACAAAAAGATAAAATGTTGCAATAATCAAATTTGCACAAAGGGAACAAATGGAAAAGCAGACCATGATGTTTTGAGAACAGGTCTATGTGGGCGTCTGCCCTGGGAAATGAAGAAAGATGAAAAGAAAAAAAGGTTTAACAGAGAAAGAGAATCTGCAATCAGGAAGATGGAGGAATCCAAACTCACTTAAAATTATTTTCTATCTGACTATAGAAGCTGGTCCCCTTGTTATCTTCGATTCCTGCTGCAGTATGTTTTTTTTCTGTAAGATTCATCACTAGTGAAATTAGTTAATCTCTAATTAATTTATCTATTTATTTGCTTTCTGAATGTCCTCTAATCTTTTGGGAATGCTCCCACATGTGTTTAGCAATTACAAGACCCACCCCCGCCCCCCTTCCCCAACACACACACACACACAGACACAATTAACTGCTACACGCATACACTCTCACACTATAGTGGTGTGTTCCTTCATGGTGTTTGGTGCTCTTTCATGCATCTCAAGCTGCGGTCCTAGTTAATTATCCACACCATTAATTTACTGCATTTGTATATTTGTTGCTTCTTAGCTCTCCAGTGAGAGGAACAATACACAGGCACACTCCACCTTTTAATACTCATCGATCTATTCAACAATATGGATTACAAACTGTATAACAAATGTTTGAAAAAAAACATAGGTGGTAAGTTAATATAGTCCTCTCCCCACAGATGGAAATATGTTTACATTTAACTGTCACCAAATACATTCAGTTTGAATTAATATCTCAGAAACAGGTACCAAATGCAGATTACGTAGAGTACATGTCCCTTCCTGTGTAGACAGACAAACAGGAAGTAAGTGTAGCCATGTGTATTTTTTTAGTTTCTGCCTCACAAAGATGGGGTAACCATCAGGCAAACAAAGGAAATCAGTGACAATATACTACTGGATGTTGAAAGTCACGTGACCAAACCCGGCAAGCATTGTTAGTAGACGTCTTGTGTATGCTATGCTGAGGAGTATGACTACAGTTTGCTGGTATATTATTTGAAGCAAAATGGGGCACAATTTTATTTTCTTTATGGATTGTGTCTTTGGGGAGAAAACTAATGTCTTAATTATTCATACCAATGACCCATGATATACAGTGAGGCCCTATGCACGGATTTTGGCAGGCTGGTCTGACACTAAAGACCTCCGTGGTGCCGCAAAGCATGCTGGGAGCATATAAATAGTGTTTAAAGTGCATGGGTTGTGTCAATCATTTCGTGAGTCATTCTTTTATTTGTGTGACAGGTGTGACTACTGTGTATTAATACTGTACCATTATTTGGAGATTTTTGTAATTCGCGTTGGTGTAAGTAACATAACCCCTGTGAAGAACTGGGGAACAATATAAACACGAATGAAGCCTAAGCATCAAATATTGTTGTTTTTGGTGGCTCTGTGGTGACATCTGATGAAAAAAAAAAAGACATTATACAAATTTAAATTTGCTACGCGTTTTTGTCATGGTCTCCTTCACAATTCAGCCAAACTGGGAGGAAGTGCTTCGATCCGTTTGCTCAATGTGGAACTTGATAGCATACACAAGATTGCTTGGGCTTCCAAGATGTCTCATACAAACCTGATGAATACATTTTTATAAATTTCAAGCCGTTATTACTATTTTACTCTGAAACCACACAGCTGAAAACTCAAAAATGCTTAAACTTTCAGTATGTGATCATTTTGAGTGCTGATCGTTTCAACTAACCTATACTAACCCAGTAATCAATATCTAAATATAATGCGCTCTATTGCCTTTTTGAAAATATTTTTGGAAAATTTTGAGCATTATACATAAGAAATTATGGTACAACTTTGGCATATTCCTTCTCCCACCACCACCATTTTTTTTTCAACTCGAAAAGTGCATTCTAGTTCTTGGTGGTCAATAATAACCTCCATAAACCACTCACATAAGACGCTGAGCAAAAGCAGTCAGCAGTTCCGGACACAAAAAGAATGAGTGGCAGACAACTTAATGGAGGACAAGACTAAAAGGAAGAGTGAAATCATTAGGATGTGTGTGAGGGATTGAAAGAGATACTGTAAGAAATGATTAAGTCGTCTCAAGTGGGTTTGAAAGCAGCAAGATCCAAGGACAAACGCAATTAATTTTTTAATGATGACGATTTTATTCTGGAACAATCTAAAAAATTTTATACTCCCCGGGGTACAATGATATTTTTAGTATCAAGGCATTTTGGAGGAAAATCTGCTGCCCAGTGTAAGGGACTAGTTCTCAGATGCAGATCATTGTTTTCAAAACAAGATAAAGACCAGAAATATACACATAACAAAACCTTAGAATGAAGAAGAAAAAACACTTGACTATTCTGAAAAGTCCTAATCGAAAGTCTATTGAACATCTTTGGAAGGAGCTGAAAGGAGCTTCCATCACGAGAGAGCTAGAATATTTTGCCAACAAGGAGTGAAACACAATTAAATTTTATTGAGCACCCCAGAAACATTTTGACTTTAGTTTCCTTAAAAGGTTATACATCACAATCCTATGCTTTGGATACCATTATTCGTCCAGGTCATGGTAGTTTCCAAAGGTTGAATCATGGCAACTGGACTGTTCATCCGCTTCTCTGTGTCAGGTTGCGGGGTAAGTAGCTTCAGCAGGGATACCCAGACTTCCCTTTGCTCAGCCGCTACTTCCAGCTCTTCCGGAGGGATCCTGAGGCATTCCCAGGCCAGCCGAGAAACATAGTCTCTCCAGCATGTCCTGTGTGGTCCACTGGGTCTCTTTCTGGTGGGACATGCCCGGAACACCTCACCAGGGAGGCGTCTGAATCGAATGCCCCTGCCACCTCATCTGGTTCCTCTCAATACTTAGGAGCACCTGTCAACACTGAGCCCCTCCCGGATGACCGAGCTTCTCACCCATTCTCTAAGGGAGAGCCCGGACACCCTGCAGAGGAAACTCATTGCAGCCGCTTGTATCCGGGATCTTGTTCTTTCCGTCACAACCCATATCTCGTGTCCATAGGTGAGGGTCCGAACATAGATTGACCGGTAAATTGAGACCTTTGCCTTTTGACTTAGCTCTCTCTTCACCACAACAGATACAAAGTCCGCATCACTGCAGATGATGTACTGCTCCGCCTTTTGATCTCCCGCTCCATTCTTCCCTCACTCGTGAGCAAGACCCCAAGATACTTGAACTCCTCCACTTGGGGCAGGATCTCATCACCAACCCGGAGAGGGCACGCCACCGCTTTCCAACTGAGGACCATGGTCTAAGATTTGGAGGTGCTGATTCTCATCCCAGCCACTTCACACTCGGCTGCGAACTGCTCCAGTGGGAGTTGGAGATCACGGCTTGATGAAGCCAACAGAACTAGATATTCTGTTTATAAAAGTTATGAACAAAATCGGTGCCAACATAACTACTTCATGCAATACTGAAGCCACCAAATCGGATCCCCTAGGCCTAGATTCCTTGGGTCCTTCTAGACATTCTGTCTTTAAAAATTATGAACAGAATCAGTGACAAGGGGCAGCCTTGGTGGAGTCCAACTCACACCGGAAATAAGTCTGACTTATTACTGGCAATGTGGACCAAACTCTGACACCAGTTGTATAATGACCAAAAAGCCCATATCAGGGGGGTTTGGTACCCCATACTCCTGAATAAACCCCAGAGGACTCCTCACAAAGGACATGGTCGAACTCCTTCTTTAAGTACACAAAACACATGTAGTCGGGTTGGCCAAACTCCCATGCACCCTCGAGGATCCTGCCAAGGGTAAAGAGCTGGTCCACTGTTCCATGACAAGGATGAAAATGACATTGCTCCTTCTGAATCTGAGATTCGACTTCCTGGTGGACCCTCCTCTGAAGAACCCTTGAATAGACCTTACCAGGGAGGCCGAGGAGTGTGATCCCCATATAGTTGGAACACACCCTCCAGTCCCTAGTCTTAAACAGGGGGACCAGAAACCCAAGTCTGTCAATCCAGAGGCACTGTACCCGATCTCCACACGATGATGCAGAGGCGTGTCAACCAGGACAACATCCAGAGCCTTTAGGAACTCTGGGCAAATCTCATCCACCCCCGGGGCCCCTGCCACCAAAGAGCTTTTTAACTACCTCAATGACCTCAACCTCAGAGATAGAAGAGTCTGCCTCAGAGAGCCCAGACTCAGCTTCCTCATGGGAAGGGGTGTTGGTGGAATTGAGGAGGTTTTCGAAGTATTTTCCCCACCGACTCACCAGATCCCGAGTTGAAGTCAGCAGTGCCCCATCACCACTATACACAGTTTTGACGGTGCACTGCTTCCCCCTCCTGAGACCCCGGATGGTGAACCAGAATTTCATTGAAGTCGTCTTGAAGTCGTTCTCCATGGCCTCAGCAAACTCCTCTCACACCCGGGTTTTTGCCTCAGTGACCACCCAAGCTGTATTCATCTTGGCTAGCCATTACCTACCAGCTGCCTCGGGAGTCCCACAGACCAAAAATGCCTGATAGGACTCCTTCTTCAACTTGCCAGCATCCCTCAGTGTTGGCGTCCACCAACGTGTTCGCGGTTTGCCGCTATCACTGGCACAAACAGGTCTCACTGTCATTGCCTACGTGGGCATTGAAGTCCCCCGGGAGAATGATGGAGGCACAAAAGGAAGAGCTCTCCAGCACTCCTTCTAAGGACTCCAAGAAGGGTGGGTACTCTGAACTGCTGTTAATGGTTAGGTTTAGGTTATTTGTACTTGTCATAAGGCTGGTATTTGTTGAAAATGTTTCACCTTTAATCCATAAGGCTTTTTCAGATCTAAATTTGCAGTTTGAGTCCCTCCATTTATAGCACATGTGTAAATATTTATAAATGGGATAAAAAGCGAGACTCCACACCAGCAATATAGAAATGAAGAAGCCTTTTGGATTAAAGGTGAAATTTCTTACACAAACATGAGTAACCTAGTTGTCCTGATTCAGTCTTTGGGGTTCAGGGTACTATTGTTTTATTCCACGACAGTTTTGTTATTTAAAGTTTTTAAAATAATTCTGTTGGATCACAAATGAATGATTTTCATCAGTAATTGTGTCAGAAAATGACTGAATCAGTTTCTAGTTATTCCATTAACGTGCCACTGACAGGCAAATATACATTTTAAAATAGATATTCTTATAAAAACTACATATAATATTAAGCACTTTAATGTCCATATGAAAAAAAAATGAGCGGAGAGTGTGTCATTATTGTGCAAAGTTGCTGAAGTCTCATTCGACATCCCAGTTGCGGCCATATTGCCTGCAACGTCAAGTCACACTGGAACAGTCACCATTGAAAACAAGCTGTGCCACCTGTTTTGGGAGATGAAGAAGAGAGCTTTTCAGATTTTTCTCACGCCCCTTCTGAAACTGAAGCTCATTTCAAAGAAGAGAACATCTCAGAATCGAGTGAAGTGACCAGGGCAATATTGCTATATTGGAATATTGTTTTGAGCCATATTTGGAGGAAATGTGGATCAGTTCTAACTAACAACAGAGTCCCCGACAGACGGATGAGGAACCCGGTGAAATATTAAAAATGACAGCAGTATATTTTTTAAATTTCCTAACTCTTTTACAAGCCTTGTGTAGCGTACTCAGGAGGACCCATACTGGGCTAAGTAAATACTTCAGGGGTGCCCAGACACCGGTGGCCGGTGGGGGGGAGAGCTCCTTTCACCTCCCTGAAGATGGCCAAACCACCTCCCCGCCAAATCCACCTCTGCGTCGGGGCTAATGCCGGCCGGCGGCGAATGACAACGACAACGCCGGCCATTGGCAAACGACAACAACGCCGTCCCGCGCACATCAACACATTTAGCACCCATGACTTACGTACTTACGTACGTAGTGAAGTTATTATGACGCAGGTCTTTTGTTACGTTCTGAGAGAAGGATTACATCATCGAACGCAGATGGAGCTATTGATTATTGCTGCTTTTGGACAAGTTGTTGGAGTTTGGTGACTACACATCATTTGGCTAGTTAGCTCATGTTACATGCTATCAAACTATCTTTGTACTTCTAGTTTGTTATTGTTTTGTGTTGTATTGTATTGTATGTGATTAAATTGTCTAAAACACAATTCTAGTGCCTTATTATATATTGCCGGTTTGGCCAAGGGAATTCATTCTAAATTATCACGTTTACATATGCTATAAACTATGAGACAAATTAGACCCCCAACTATTATTTTTTAAAATATTTCTATACACACCTATCTCTCATTTAGAATCCACAAAATTCTCCTCCTTTGCACCTGTGCAATGAACTTTTCACGACGAACCTGGTGTTTTGGAAAAGAGTGAAGAGTGAATCAATCCTCCCAAGTGTTCGAGCAAAATCCAGCAATACAACGAGCGAGCAATTTGGCTAACATGCTGTAAAAAACGGGTAATGTCTCGGCGGTGCAATAGGTATAAACCAAAATAAACACTCGACCCCACTACTGCAAAAAACATCACTTCCTGGTTCTTCCTCAACACAAAATTTTAGAGAGACTTTCCCTGGCGGGAGACGGAAAAAAAAATAAAGAATATACAGCAACATTCTGACTTGGTGTGAAAAAACATGGGTCGATTCCAAATTATTATTTTTGGTAAAAACATGCAAAATTTTATGTTTTAGCAGTCAGTGGTTTTATTATGATGGTGTTTTTATTTCTCTTCCAGAAAGGGAACAATTGTGTCCATGTGTAGTATTGGTTAGGCATTCTTAGAACCTTGATTTTTACTTACTAACTTTCTAAGAACCACATTACACCTGTTTGTACTCACTTGTATCATTGGAAAAGTGTCAACAATGAGTGTTCAGCTCAGAAGTGCCATTAGTGTGTACCTCTCAGTCATCCATCAAAACGAGGTGAAAGGATTCTGTGAACTAGCTTCTGCCTTAGCTGTTGAGTCTGTTCATAAAACAGAAATATGTGTAGTGGCTCAGCCCAAAGCCACAACCAAATACAATCTGTCCAAGTGTCTTCCAGGGATTTCTCCCTTTGATTTACATCATAAAAATCACTTTTTGCTCGTGTTTTCATCTGTAAATCAGTGGCTGGCTATTTCAATCAACGTTTGCAATGACCTGCCCATACATCAACATCTTAGATGTTCCTTGTTGAATATATCTTCAACCCTCTCCCTCAGATTTCCTTTTTAAAAGTTTCAAAGGCCATCCCGTGAGATTTATTTCTAAATATACTTTTGCAAGAGGCCATCTGGGACCTCTTATTCTGAAGAGGAGATACATTCTTGGTAGAGAAAAGGTTCTTAAACTAGTAGGGTTGATCCTGTCGTTCGTTTCTTTTTTTTATTTCCCTCTGTAACTACATGATATGATTTGCTTTATTTCGAGAGCTTGTTGTGTCCAACTGTCTTCTCATGTTTCCTAAGACACACATCTTTGACCACGATTTGTTCATAATTTAATCAAATAAAATCAAAATAAACTCTGTCAGGCCAAACAAATGTCTTGAAATGTTGGTCTTTCAGATTAAATTGATGTTAAATAAGTTGACTTTAAATGAGTCACGATAGATGATTTTGGCATGCAGTGTCCCCTTGTGCAGTTTTTTTTCCCCTCCCCCTCCAGTGGTGTATCAGCACTCTGTGTTAATGACACTTGACAGATAGTTGAAGGGCACGGGCTGCTCCCTGTCAGCCCTGTTTTGGACTCATAATTATTTCACCAGTGTCACGTCACTGTCACCCTCTCCTGCTTCACACCATCTCAAACACACACTCACCCTCCCTCCCCCAACTGCCTGCTAAGCTAAGAGTGTGTCTCCTCAATGGGTTGTCACTCGACCTCAGCACTGGCCATTTTCCTGCCAAGACAAGCATTGCTGCCACAACAAACCAAGACCACAGCCTTGTAACAGTCTGCTAAAAAGTGATTGATTTGGAACCCCTAAGTTAATTCAAGCAGGAATGTGAGTAGTTCATCAGCAATTTAGAAACACCACAGAATAGAAAAACTACTATACATTATTTTTAATAAATACATAGTTTTCTTTATTTTGAACTTGTGACACAAGGGCTGATTTAAAAGCAACCATACATAAAAATTTATTATCCATTACACACATCAATTACTGAGTAAAACTATGCATGTAGCAGCAGGCAAATTGACAAATACAAATACCACCCATGTCAACAAAACCTCACAGAGAAAGTAAGTATGCAGATTTGATCAGATCCTAACGCTTATCTGTACAGCTAATAAAACAGCACTGCAGTTCTGCTTACATTTTGGCTTTGAGGTAGTGTTTCACGCCTTTGCATTCAGACTGCAAATGAATAGTTTGCACAAAGCTGCCATTGGCTAACTCAACCATTCATCCATAATTTAAACACTCTGACCATTGCTTGAAAGTGGCTGAGGATCTTTAGTGTGCCGAGTTTCCAATTCCTTAACGGGAGGCTCGGTGTAGTAATTACCTGTCTTTATGATGTAACTTTGACCCACAATTGCATAATGTCTCACTCACAGACATACTTTTAGAAATAGACGAATAACAATTTATTTGGTTGTTTAATTTCACACTTGATGACTTGACAGGCAACTCATGGATCAATATTATAAAGATCTATCCATCTATCCATTTTCTTCACTGCTTATCCTCACGAGGGTCGCGGGAGTGCTGGAGCCTATCCCAGCTGTCAACGGGCAAGAGGCAGTGTACACCCTAAATTGGTTGCCAGCCAATCGCAGGACACATTGAGACAAACAGCCGCACTCACAATCACACCTAGGGGCAATTTAAAGTATCCAATTAATGTTGCATGTTTTTTGAATGTTGGAGGAAACTCATGTAGGCACGGGGAGAACATGAAAACTCCACACAGGTGGGTCCGGGATTGAACCGGGGACCTCAGAACTGTGAGGCCAGTGCTTTACAAGCTGAACCACCATGTCGCCATGATAAAGAACTGTTTAGATGAAAATACGTCAAATTCAATCTTCCATTTAAGATGGAAGAAAGTCTCTGTCACTGCCATGAATGGCAATGATGAATCAGCAGCACTTTGGTAAGCCTCAAGTTACAAATTCTACTCTATAAACCAACGTGCGGAAAAGTGTGTGGTAAATACAGTTCAACCCAGTCTGAACGTAACCCATTTCTGTGAGAGACAAACCAATTCTGATTCTATGGGTGTTCATCATCCCATTACGTCACTGGTACAGTTATGAACTTAATGTGGTAGATTCTCACTGATTTGAAGTATTGCAGGATATTACAAAATATCCAGATTGATAATTGAACCATGAAAGTGGCATGTTTTTCAATGTATTTATTTATTTTTTGAGGAGTCGGGGGTTTAGTTGACATCCAACTGTATGGAGTTTTAAGGTGTTTAAATGCTGGATTGCAAACTCTATACTGTGTCTTTCAGGAGACAATGGTTTGTCACTGCATAGGTACCTTCTGAGTATTGACTTTGTATAAAGTTATACATCTTGGGCACATACAGTACCTGTTGCTTTTTGTCTGTGGAATGTATAAAAGTTAACATTCAGAATCATATTGTCACACAAGTTACAAAAAGTTTCAACAGTATTTGAACACCCTGCGATATTGCAAGTTCTCCCACTTCGAAATTATGGAGGTGTCTGAAATGAGAGAGAGATCTAAAAAGAAAAATCCAGAAATCACAATGTATGATTTTTTTATGATTTATTTGTGTGATACAGCTGCAAATAAGTATTTGAACACCTGAGAAAACCAATGTTAATATTTGGTACAGTAGACTTTGTTTGACAGAGGTCAAACATTTTCTGTAGTTGTTCACAGGTTTCCACACACTGCAGGAGGGATTTTAGCCCACTCCTCCACACAGAGCTTCTCTAGACCAGACAGGTTTCTGGGCTGTTGCTGAGAAACACGGATTTTCATCTCCCGCCAAAGATTTTCTATTGGCTTTAGGTCTGGAGACTTGCTAGGCCACGCAGAACCTTGATATGCTTCTTACGGAGCCACTCATTGGTTTTCCTGGCTGTGCGCTTTGGGTCATTGTCATGTTGAAAGACCCAGCTACGACCCATCTTCAATGCTCTGACTGAGGGAAAGAGGTTGTTCCCCAAAATCTCACAATATATGGCCATGGTCATCCTCTTCTTAATACAGTGCAGTCGTCCTGTCCCATGTGTGGAAAAACACCCCCAACCATGATGCTACCACTCCCATGCTTTACAGTAGGGATGGTGTCCTTGGGATGGAACTCATCATTCGTCTTCCTCCAAACATGGTTTGTGGAATTATGACCAAAGTGTTCAATTTTGGTCTCATCTGACCACAAAACTTTCTGCCATGACTCCTCTGTATCATCAAAATGGTCAGTGGCAAACTTAAGACGGGCCTTGACATGTGCTGGTTTGAGCAGGGGAACCTTCTGTGCCAATGCATGATTTCAAACCATGACGTCTTAGTGTATTACCAACACTCACCTTGGAAACGGTGGTCCCAGCTCTATTCAGGTCATTGACCAAGTCCTGTCGTGTAGTCCTGGGCTGATTCCTCACCATTCTAAGGATCATTGCAAGGGGCTCCACTCCAATTGAGATTGAGATTGACAGTCATGTTTAGCTTCTTCCATTTTTTTAATGATTGCTCCAATAGTGGACCTTTTTTCACCAAGCTGCTTGGCAATTTCTCCACAGCCCTTTCCAGTCGTGTGGAGTTGTACAATTTAGTCTCTGGTGTCTTTGGTCAGGTCTTTGGTCTTGGCCATGTTACAAGTTTGAGTCTTCCTGATTATACGGGGTGGACAGGTGTTTTTATGCAGCTAACGACCCCACACGTGCATCTGATTCAGGATAATACATAGAATGGAGGTGGACTTTTAAAGGCGGACTAACAGGCCTTTGAGGGTCAGAATTCTTGCTGATAGATAGGTGTTCAAATATTTATTCGCAGCTGTATCACACAAATGAATTGTTAAAAAAAATCATACATTGTGATTTCTGGATTTTTCTTATATTATCTCTGTTACAGTGGACTTGCACCTCCATGATTTCTAAGTGGAAGAACTTGCAATATAGTAAGGTGTTCAAATAATTATTTTCTTCACTGTAAAACAAAACAATAGCCATTCGTTAAACTAAACACACTCACATTTTATACTGACAAAGTCAATGTGTGAGTATAATGTGACCGTATTGCTGTTACTTGAGAACTACTATTTTGATGCTTTTGTTTGGTTGTGTACTGTGACGTTTTGTATTAAATATCTACGTTGGCTCAATAAAGCTTGGGAAACACTCATATATTCGTACAAACGGTTATCTTGGAGTCCAGTTCTTACAAATTTATGCTATTTGTTAACTGTAGATAGTAACTTGAGAAATGTAATTCTTATTATTGAAATATTTCAGAAAGGGGGGGATGCAAAAAAAGTGACACAGCTTTTGTGTGCATCAAGATAATCACGTACATCAGAATAAAAATTGTCGCAATAATAAAAGGGTAAACACTAATGTTACAGATGTAAGCATGACTGACAGGAAACATCTTAGGTTAAAAAGAAAAAGGCAAAAATTGGAAATAGAAAAAGGGCAGTGAAGATGGAACTACAGATTGATAGAGAGAGGGAGCAATCAATGATTTAAACAATAATACAGCCTTCTGTATTCACTGTCACACTCTCACTCCTTGCTGCCATCACAATTGTCTCACCGACAAAGACAAGAAGAGAATGTCCAGCCGGTGCAAGCTCCATCTCTTCAAATTACCATCCTCATACCTCTCTTTAGCCGCTCCATTATTATTCCTCTTTTGTATGTCTGATATACTTTTCCTCACGTGTTTGTCCACTCTGATTTTCTTATTCACAGCATCGTGTCATCTCAGTTTTACTTATGTTGTCTTTTCATGTATCCCTCTTTGTGATCATTCCACGACAATCTCATTCTTGACTCAGATTCATTTTGATTTCTGGTGTGTCAGTCCCTCATGATTTTTTATGTCCATTCATTGTACTGTTAAAGACCACATACTGTACGCCATTAATGTTGTGAAAAACTGAGAAGTTAAGGCATGACAACACACTCATTCATGTTATGTGTAATTGTACATGCAAAACCACCTTGCACATAAAAACCTGACACTAACCTAAACCTGACAGAACCCATTCAACTTAATTGCAAGCAAGCCAATCAGAAGCCACATCCGCTCACTCTTCACCTTGCTGCGTCTGCGCCTCGCTCCCACCTCTAGCCTTCTGTTGAAATTAAGGTGGGCTGACAAACAAATTAAATCTGTCACATCCTGTTTGCATGAACCAGACAGGAAGTCAATATCATCAGCCATGTTGGTTAGCCGAGTTGTAATCACACTTCACTGCCATGGCAACAGAGATGAGGTTTGGAGATGGACAAAGCCACGTGGGCTCACATTTTCTCTGTTCTGTTGAGATTTAGTAATTCCACGCGGGTTGATTGGCATTTGCTTTTTAACCCTTTGAAGTGCAACATGGTCTGAAGTAACTTGGGAGGTTTTTTTTCTTTTTTTAAATTCTCTGCAAAAAAAATAATGCAATTTCAAATGTAAGTATCCCTCTGGGTGAGAAGCTTCCAGACAAGAATCCAACCATTGTTGGACTCTTTGGAAAAACAGCTAGGCATGCCACACCCATGAACCCACACGACTGAGTATTTGGATTTCATAGTGACATGAACATGGTGTGGTATGTTCAGAAGAAGAGAGAGGCTGTTGTCCTCCTGAGCACCACACGCACGAGGTATTAAAAGTATATGCATTCATTACTCAAGTACAGAGGTGGGTAGTGTACCCTAGTATTGTGCTCAAGTAAAAGTACCGTAACAGAATACTATGACGCTATTTACTTGAGAGTAAGAAAGTCCTCAATAAAAAATAAACTACTGAAGTATAGAGTAACGTGTAAGTAACTGGATTTTTTTTTCAAATCAGAACAAGAACATCACATAAAATAAGAAAATAAAATATTGGTGTCAACACAGCTGCCACCATTTACATTTTTAACAGCCGAAAAAAACAACACATACATTTGCCCCTACAGCAACATTATTTGGTTGGTCAAAACAATGATAGAAACATCAGGAACTAACCACAAGGTGTTTTCTTGAGTTAGAGGTGGGCTGAAATAACCTAAGTCTGGGCATTCACAACTTAAGAGGTGCATGCCAAAGCTGTTGTAAAGTAAAAACACTCCCGGCTGTTCCACACCTCCACCCTGTAACCAAAACTGCAATGGCGTCTTATCCGAAAGTGGAAGTCTAAAAACTTACGCCTACACAAGAATTGATGAATAAAAATACCGAACAGCATATCAGTCATTTTAATGGAATCCTTCTTCACATATATACTTCAGTAAAAGTACCGTATTTTATGGACAACAAAGCACTACTTTTTTACTGTGGTGTGAACCCTGCAACATATTTAACAAGGCATATAAAACATTGATTATCATTATTGATTTTTTTCACTAATTTATAAACCTACAACAAAAACTTGTTTCAACATAATTGTTGAAAAATGGCCATTCACTATAATGCGCTCGGGTTTGGGCATCTGCAGAAATCTCTGTTGTGTAGAAGAAAAAGATTTTATCTGCAGTGCACGTTGAAGAAGAAGAATCTACCTCAAATGCACGTAGAAGAAGCCGTCGCTCCGTCCAGCGTGCGTATAAGAAGACAAAACTACAAAGTAAACTGCGTTAGGTTTTGGTACTCTCAAAGCAAAATGCAGCAGGAGATGCACGAACACAAAATATATATTTTGCCTCTCCACTTTCTGTTGATATGCAAACTCATCACCGTCTTTGATGAGCCTGATAACTGTGGTGTCATTTTTAAATTTCAAGAGTTTGACAGCCGGGAGCATTGAGGTGCAGTTGTTTGTGAGAGCGAGAAGAGCAGCGGAGAGAGGACAGAACTTTGGGTTGCCCCTGGTGCTGATGCTGCGTATGGATTAGGTGGTGTCCCCATATAGCCTTAGCTGCTTTCCCCCCTTAGCCTTAGCTGTGTTGTCCTGATTGTTGGGAAGTTGTAGAGCCACTGGGAGATGGAAGGCGAGACGTTGAGCTGCAGAAGCTTGAAGGAGAGGAGTTCAGGGATGTTGGTGTTGAACACAGAGCTGAAGTCCTTGCAAAGCTTCCTACACTGACATCGTGATTAAGCATTGATTTGGAACCTTAATGTGCCACTGACACAAAAATCAAAATGTAAAGTAGATATTGTTAATAAATGATAATAACAGTCAAGAAAACTGAGCTGGGATCAGTTTATAAAAGCGCAAAGTTGCGTCAGTCTTACTTGATGAAATGCGCATCACAGTTGCGGCCATATTTGTCTGTGATGTCATGTGCAGCCATCACACCGGAGCTCGGCCATTGAAAACACACTTTGCCAAATGCAATGGTAGATGAACAATAGAAATTTTCAGATTTTTCTGATGCCTCTTCTGAGACTGGAGCTCTTTTTGAGGAACAATACATCTCAGAAGCGAGTGAAGCGACCGGACTTTTTACCATATCGTTTTGAGCCATATTTAGACGATATGCGTCCACTGACACAAGACTCCCCTAGAGACACAGACGAGTGGGACGACAATGAGGAGGAGGGACCCGATGAAATACTCTAAGTGACTGAATGTCGAGCTCCTAACCCTTTTACAAGTTTTGTGTAAGTAGCATACTCAGGAGGACCCATGCCGGGCGAAGTAAATATCATGGATGTTATCGAAATTTATCTAGCGCTATTTGTTATGTGTGTCTATATTGTTATTTTAGCTATTCATTCTTTACTCTTATCTTTATTTTCCTTTCTCACGTACTTTATTACTTACGTACTTTGTTTATTGATTTGTATTTATTTATTTAATTTGTTTATAATGATGAGGGTCTTTTGTTACGTTCTAAGAGAAAAACTCCATTTTGTCATCGGACGTGGATGTCTGTAATGTTCGGGAGGATGGCTGTCGACGGGAGCTTCTTCTTACCAGTGCTGCTTTTGGACAAGTACACAAGTACACAGAGACCACACTGTTTTCTCTCTTTCGTCTTTTGGACATTTCTGGAACATTGGCCTACTTCGAACATTCGCTGGAAATATCATTTGCCTATTTGGAACATTCGTTCGACTTTGGTGACAATACGTCGTTTGGCTAGTTAGCTCATGTTATACACTCCTAAACTGTCTTTGTACTTCTATTTTGTGTCAGTTTTTTTTATTGTTTTGTGTTGTATTGTATTGAAATTGTCTTAAATGCAATACAAGTGCTTTGTTGTATTTTACTGATTTGACCAAGGGGATTTATTCTAAATTCACACGTAACATTTGCTATAAACTGTAAGATAAATTAGTCTCCCCCACTATTATTTTTTTACTCGCTCTATTCACATGTCATTTGGAACCCAAAAAAGCTGTTGTCCTTTGCAACTGTGCAATCAATTTTTCACAATGAATTGGGTCTTTTGGAAACGTGTGAAAAATTAATCCATATTTCCGAGTATTTAAGCAAATTCCAGCAACACAACGAGCTGACATATTGGCAAAAACGCAGAAAAAACAGTTAATTTTTCACCTGTACAAGAGATAAATACATTTTACTCTGCAGCTGAAGTTGTCTGCATCATACATCACTTCCGGCTACTTCATCAACCCCATACAGTCCACAGATTTTTTATGGCGCAAGATGAAAAGGTCTATATACGGCAACATTCTGACATGCTGTGAACAAATGGATGATTCCATTCTGGATATTTTTTTTGGGGGGGGTAAAAAACATACTAATTTAATTTTTTTTTGTGTCAGTTGCACTTTAAAATGATGCTGTACCACAGGTGTAGCTTCAGGTTATTCTTTTTTCCTAAATTAATTGTGTTTTCATCCACACCAATATAGGCTACAATTGGTAGAAGGGTTTTGCAGAATTTTGAGGTTAAATATGCGGCCATGTGTATTATACATAGGTGTGCATTATAGATCAGAAATTATGGGATATCTCACAATTCATTTTTATTGCAGTAATAATCTCACAGTACAATAATTATTTCGATATCATGGGAAATTTCACAGGATGACAGCAAGGTTTAAGGTAGAATGGGACAAAGTTGCTAAAGGAGGAGAACCAATAAACCTATCGCTATCTTCACAGGTTTTTGTGAAAAACACATTTTCAAATTGCATACTATGGTGCACTTATATCCCCATCAAGCCAATGTTTACATTTGTATACTGGAACTCCAAAACACTATTAGTGCTGCAGCAATATTCATGCTATGCTCACATTAACAAAACTGTCCATTGACAAATTGTCTCTTCAATAATTTTATAATATACCCTCACTTTTTTAACATTAGAAATTCTAACATTTGAAATTGTAAATTTCCTACCAAGAGTGATTTCTTTGCTTGAGAAAGAAAAACAGTTATGTCATTGTCCCTCTTAAAGGCATAATCCAGAGTTTCTTTTCCTCCACTTATTATTATTGTAGAAAAGCCCGAACGCGAACTTGGATCAGCCGCTGAATCTGGACACAGAAAGTACCAAAACTGTGAAATGGTTTTTGTTGAAAGATAAGTTGCGGCAGTATGTTGATCATGTTTTAGTTCCTGAAAACTTTGAACACTGTTGACATAGTTAAATGACATAAGCACGTCGTTCTTAGCGAAAATATTTTATTACTGCAAATCGTTTGGCCATTCGCAACGAGAAAAACAGGATAATATTGTGGACAAATGGCAGCACGGTGAATCAGGTGGAGACTGTTGGCCTCGCAGTGCTGAGGAACCATGTTCAATCCCAGCCCTCCCTTTGTGGAGTTTGCATGTTCTCTCCGTTCCTTCGTGGGTTTTCTCTGGGCACTCCGGTTTCCTCGCACATCCCAAAAATATCCAACATTAATTGGAGACTTTAAATGGTCTAAATCTAGGTGTGATTGTGAGTGTAACTGTCTCCATGTGCCCTGCGATTGGCTGGCAACCAGTTCAGGGTGTACCCCGCCTCCTGTTCGTTGAGAGCTGGCATTGGCTCCAGCACTCCCCGTGACCCTCGTGAGGATAAGCGGCAAAGAAAATGGATGGATGGATGGATGGATGGACTACGTGGCAATTAAAACAAGCAGTATTACATACTTGTCACTCACAGAATAGGAGACCTGTTGGCAACTTATCAAAAATAATTTGTGCATAATGAAATAGAATGAAATAAACCTGTGCTGTATCCATACATTTGTTCTCATTTTATCAACTTTGAACCTTATTTTTCTATATAAATTACAGATGTTGCAGGAAGTATCTTCTGCACAAGAGGTTGACATCGAACCAGCAGATGCTGAATCACCATCTTTGGTACATTCCAAAAGTTGCCAGACTGAAAAAGTGTCTGTTCAAGTTAAAGTAACACATTTACTCAACATGAATTTGCATAATTTGTTTTTATCCGCGCACACACACACTCACACCAGTGAGTCTATTTAAATAATCAATTTTTATTTATAAAACTGTTGTTTTACAAATGAGTGTAAATGAGGTCACTTGAGAACACTAAATCTATGCGTTCATGTTGAAATATGTTTCCTTCGATATAGGAGGCATCCCTTCTAATGGTTTAGGGTCAGTCTGATCGTGAAAAAAATAGCTGGAGTCCCTTCAAGGTTTCTATTTTGTGGCCAAATACTGGTAAATGTTGACTGGAAGGATATCAGTTTGTCACCTCAGTAAGAGCCGGGTCACTCAGGAAGATTTCCATTCCTTGAAGACCCCCAAATGAGCTCTACACAAACATGAGCAGACTGATGGATAGTTGGAGGATTGGAGAGGGAATAAGTTATTGAGAGGAGGCAAGAGACCATCCTTATTTATTGTTCATGCATTTTTAAACAGTAGAGCAATGGGGTCAAACAAGTAAACAGGACTTAACTGGAGGGCAGGAAGGAAAGACGGTGGACCACAGGATCAAGCGATGGAGATATCACAGTAAAAGAAATAAATTAAAAAAGGAAAATGTAAAATGGTTGTCCTTTTTTTATTAAAAAACTCATGGATTGTTATTGTTTAGGATATGTGATGATTTATTTTACAAATCGGCAATTTAGAGACTCCAGTTGATGCATATTTTTGGGATGTGGGATGAAAACCGGAGTGCCTGGAGAAAACCCCTATTACAACTGGGATAAGCTCCAGCTCTCCCATACCCATTGAGAGGATAAGCGGCTAAGAAAATAGATGGATAGACTGTCCAAATTCAGATATTCAAAATAATATTGGAGTAAACGTAATGGAGTATGTGTAACACATTCCTACCCACCTCTGCTGGCGACCAGTTCAGGGTGTACTCTTGCCTGCCCCCTGAAGGTAGCTGAGATAGGTCCCAGCAGATCCATGACCCTAGTTAGGATAAGCGATTCAGAAAATGGATAGATGGAAGGACAGTCTTATTTATATTATGATTATTTATGCAATTTTTTATTTGAATCGCTACAGAATTATTACTCATCTTATATATTCAAATGATGGTAAAGAAGCCCTGCAGCTGACTTGACATTTGACTCTTGCCCTTGCAAAACACACACGCACACACACACACAGCCCGGAGCATATGACTGATTTTGCCGATATTAGCTCCATCTCCACTGGGACTGGAACTCAGCAGTGAGTGTATGCCCAAGTGACAAAGGGACAAAGTGTTGTGGGGGGAGAGAGTAGAGCCACATTGATTTGATAAATAGAAGCTAAAGTCAAGAGGTCTGTGTTGACCTTTAACCTTTGTTTGAATGCTACATGCGGTGTAGTGAGGCAGGTGAATAATTTCCCGCTGATCTGTTCAAGTAATATAATTTCAGTGTGAATCCAATTATTTAAGTCATTTTTTAAAATATGAGAATTGGGACATTTGTTGTTATCAGGTAGCAGAGAGAAGAACAGAAAATATTTTCGAAAACATGCCTAAATTAGGCCAGTGCACGTGAGCCTATGGCTTTTTTTTTTGTTCTACTGATGCACTTCCTCCACACAACTAGTATATACAGTTATACCTTGACTTACAACTGTACCAACTTACTGTATTTTTCTGATTTACAGGCCATTCTTTGGTCGAATTTTTTGCTGTGCCATTGTAATTCAGGGACCACGTAAAGCCTAATTTGATGTTAAAGGGCAGGACCACAAATATCTTACCATTCCTGAAATAATAATAAATAACAATAGGTTTTTCCCTTTGTTTCAATAGAAAACTAATCAACTACATTAGGAAAGTTTGTATTGAATGAAATGTAAATCATTTTACAATCATAATATTTTGCTTGTTTTTCATCTGCAATGTGTACATGATAACAGATCACAATGATTGTATTTTAAAGGACAAAACTTATGAACTCAACATATTCAGAACTGTAAAATATGGTGGACTTTATATTTAAATAAACTTTATCCTTAACCTGCCAGTCAATCACAGGGCAGTTGAAGACAGACAACAGTCACACTTACAATCACACCTATGGCCAATTTAGAGTCCAATTAATGTTCCATGTTTTTGGGATGTGTAAGGAAACTGAAGTGTTCTTGGAGAAAACCCATGCTGGCACGGGGAGAATCATGCAAACTCCAGAAAGGCAGGTCCGTGATTGAACTCGGGACCTCAGAACTGTGAGGCCAACACTTTTCAGCTAATACACTGTGCTGCCCAAGATCATAATAATTCTCAAAATTATCTGGAGTGCCCACCATCACAATGTCTTGTGTTTTTTCATTTGTAATTCATCCTGCAGGCAAAACTCGTCTCCTCATGGGCCGGTTTTGCCCCACAGGCTCTTTTTTTGACACCATGCTTTTGAGTAATGGTGGTGGTAGAAATCCTGAGTTCAGTTCAGTTTGCTTCAATGTGACATTCAGTGATACAAGAGGGCAATACTAAAGAGAATCTACTTTCACTCAACAAAAGTAAAAAAGAAAATGGACAAAAAACAAAGCAAGGACAAACGTTTTAAAATTATTGGGCACCCATCAATCTTTCCTCAGATCAATTTTCTAAAGGCCAACCGATCATGAATAAAGCTTGAATGGGGTTAATCTGTGGAAATTATTTAGTTATTAATAATAATTTCTCAAATATTTAATGGCTCGTAAAGACAGACCGTATCCCTAATCAAAGCTGATGGGACATTCTGTCTTTGTACATCAGAGAATGTCCTCCCCTTAATAGGTTAAAGTGGTGTATGGATTTATTTCCGATGCACACTCTCTGGTAAAATGTCACACACACGTACTGTAGCATAAACATAGCATAAACTCCTTGATATTTTTCTGTTTTGGGGGTTAGAGGTCCTTGCACAGCAATTACAGAAGACATAAATATATTAATTTAACCTTTATTATTTTGCGCTCAAATAAAAATATCTTGGAAAGCAGTTGATTTGAGTATGTCTGTGTGTGTGAGTGTGTACATGTCCATGCACACACACGCACATGGGTGTGTGACAGGTACTCCTTATGTTGTGTTTTACATTGCTCTTAAAATGTTCTGTTATTTTGCTGTGCTTGTTTGTTTACGTGTCGAGAAGTTGAGACAAGCGTGACGAAGTAGCAGAAAGCTCCCTTCATTCGCAAACCCCTTAAACAAGCAATTATGGTTAATTTGTCCTTTAAACAGGCATGGGAAGTCATTTGTCAGAAAACACACACGCATGAGCAGAATTGGAGAATATTCATGTCCAAACCACCCCCTTCACAAACACTTAGTGCTAATTATTGTTATTAACATCATGGTTGAAATCCCTCCACAAGGACATGTCAGCACTCTTCAACATCTGCACCTTTTTTTTCCTTTTATTGAAAAAATGAAAGAAATGGGGGAGGAGGAGGTGGGAAGAAGTGACACATAAAGATATCTTGGGATCACCTTGAAAAAGCATAATCAAAATATACAAACTCATCCAAGTCCTTTTGTTTGACCACACAGTGGCAGTTTCCCCACAATAGCAATGGTTGCTCGAAATCCATTGGGCCAATCTTAGCATGAATAGTGATATAGCCATAAGCAGCACCATTCCTATTTTCTGCAAAACTAGGTTTCTTGTATCATTATTTTAGTCACCTGCTATCATGTACAACAATTCAAAAATGGTAAAACGTTAAATATAATTGAAGCTCTAAAAACATTGGATAATGGCTTGATTCATATTCCTGATCAATGCCATACAGATGGGAAAGATCAACAGCCATGTATGCTTAGCATACACGAAAATGCAAGTGAATTGAGAGAGCAGTGTTGGGAAATCTACATGGAAAATTGAATGAGCTCAAATGCAAGTTAGCTTACATTTTAAGTGATCGTATGTGGTACAACAGCCATAGCTCTTTCAACGTTGAGGCACAATGGTCCCTCGCAGGGCTTGTAAACCGTTGATTTGATGTACATCAACAGTGATTATCTAACATTACTGTGGGTTGTTGAAAGCAAAGATGGACAAGTTTACAGATATATTTGATTAAATGCATAAATGCTCGTTAGTGAGGACAAAGGCACACTGATGACATTAAACTAGTATGTAGCCTATTACTGTACTTCTTTTTCTTTTGGCTTGTCCCGTTAGGGGTCGCAACAGCGTGTCATGTTTTTCCATCTAAGCCTATCTCGCTTATCTTATACTGTACATAGGTGTGAATATGAGTGTGAATTTCTATTTGGCTATTCTGTATGTTGCCTGGTTTTGTATCACATTAAATACTTACTGCCTGTGGCTTATACGAAGGGCCATCTCTTTAGATTAAAAGAAATTTTGAAGAATATTAAATAAAATTAATCTTTGGAAGAGCAGCATGGTGGCCTCACTTTTCTGAGGACTGCCGTTCTAATCCCGGCCCCACCTGTGTGGAGTTTGCATGTTCTCCCTGTGACTGCGTGGGTTTTTTCTGGGCACTCCGATTTCCTCCCACATCCCCGAAACTTGCCTTGATCGGAGTCTCTAAATTCCTCCTAGGTGTGATTGGGAGTGCGACTGTTGTTTGTCTCCATGTGCTTTGCGATTGGCTGACAACCAGTTCAGAGTGTCTCCCTCCCGCCTGTTGACAGCTGCGATTGGTTCGACTCTCGTAAGGATAAGTGGCTCAGAAAATGGATGGCTGGATGGATGGATGGATGGATGGATGGAGTCTTTGAGAAATATTGTGAAAAATAAACACCAATACTGCCACACAATAAACTGTCTTGCTCTCACGTTGAATGCATCTGTCAGCTCATGGGTAAGCCCTTTTGATCCCCTCTCCCCCACTGTCTCTGATAGTTGGCTTGCTACTCACTCGTCCTAAATGAATTCATATTTTTTCTGGCCACTTGAATTTGTCACTTGACTTCTCTGTGTAATGTTCACTTTATAAAGACTGCAGTGCCTGTGTGTGCAATGTGCTTGCAAACCTGCACCACACAGTTGTGGCTTGGATGAAAACAGGTGGTTAATAGAGTCACCGACTGTCAGGTTGCCAAGTCAGGCAAAATGGCCTTCATGATGAACCTGTCAAAGGCGATCTCATTTTTCCTTCAAACACAATATAAAGACGTGCCGAATCATGACTAACACTGAGGTGGAAAAAAGAAAGCAGAAGGTAAAGCCTGCCGCAATATACAAGCTCTCCTTGGAGTCCCTTTTAAACCAGAATGATCTTAAAACTGTAGTTAAACGTCAATTTTAAACGAAAATTTGTTTTCATGCTAAATCACCAAGCATCTCAAATGAAAGAGTACAACACCATCAGATGATTGGAAATTATTAGTATTCATTTCAGCTTTTTGGTATCGAATGAATTTTTTATTTAATGTTAGCAAATAGAGCTTTTTGTGTTTAGTTCACGTTTAGGAAAAAGAAGAAAATACACTGAAAGCTATGAGCTCCCGGGGAGTAGTTCGGGGTACCTGTTTCTCACTTAAAGGAAGACTCTCCCCAAAATTCATATGTACAATAAACCCTCCAATCTGAAATAATATCATTAGTACATATATTTTCATTAATTGAAAAAAAAATTGAAAATAAATAATATTTTTGAAATCCAAGCAAAATATGGATGTGTGTCAGCTTTCACAGACAAATGCGGAAGAAACATTCTTGACTCCGCCCCTGACATCGTAGGTGCTTAGCATTACAGACCATTCGTTCTAGCTAAGCCAAGATGCCAACGTGTTGTGCAACAAAACTGAGAAAACGCACCCAAATTTCTCCTTCTTTCACCTCCCTTGGAGTTAACCTGACAGGATCAAGCTATGGCTGTCAGAGTTGAGGCTCATTCATCAGTGGGGAAATTTGCTCGCATCTAATCATTAATGGTTAGAAGCTTTTTAGTTATAGCCTCTTGTGCTAATACTGTTTAGGCAAGAACATATTTTATGAGGCGGCACGGTGGCGCAGCTGTTCAATCCTGGACTTCTGTATGTGGAGTTTGCATGTTCTCCCTGTGTCTGCGTGTGTGTGAACGTGCCTCCTGCCCATTTACAGCTAGGATAGGCGCCAGCATTCCTGCGACTATTGTGCAGCTAAGAAAATGGATGGATGGATATATACGTGTAAGCACACAACACGTCCCGGTTAGTATTTACGGTGATGCACACTGCAAACCCCCTATCCCCTTCCCCTCACCCCCACCGCCGGTGGATCGCGAGAAGCTTTGCTGCTTGAAAAGTACAACATGGTGTTAAAAAAAAGGTCTGGCTACCTGCTATATATTCTCTGCATCGAAAGCAACTCCTCAGAAAAGCATCAGATCAAAAAGCGTCATCATGGGACTGTTATTGTTCGTCTTCAACACCACGCTCCTCCCAACACGTCGACTTCCGCGTGTGTGTATTCTAGCTCAAACACTTGAACATTGTTATTTTTGTTTTGTGGCGGGAGTAGTAATAGCACGGAGCATCGACTCATTGTTATACTCGCTTTGTTGGCTCTGAGCACACAACAGTTCCTGGTTACTATTTATGGCGATCCGCGCATGCAACACCCCTAAGCCGGTCATTCGCGAGAGGCTGACTACTTGAAAAGTACAATTTGGGGGGGAAAAACAAGTATGGCCACGGTTGCTGTATAATCTCTATATCGAAACCAACTCCTCAGAAAAGCATCAAATCTCCTCGGTCCATATAATAGGACTGTTCTTGTTCATCGCTAGTGCCACGCCCCCTCTATAACACGTCAAGTGTTGGATGTGTGAATTCTGGCTAAAGCGCCCAGACTTCAATATTGTACGTCATCCTACTTTTGTTTTGTTTGTTTGTAATTATTTTTTCACAAAAAATTATCCACAAAATGTCAGATAGTGGACGTTCTCCATTCGGTGAAATGTATCCACGAGCAATGGGGGGTCAGAACAGGAAGCACTGCAGGTGTGGCAAACGCTGATTGGATGTCAGTTTTCCAGCCCAGCTCATTGGAATGTCTGAGCGAGAGAGGAATTTCGATAATACTTTTCCAATTTAGAGATGTTTCTTGGTGAAATCTGTGGATAACTCTGGCATTAAAAGAAACGTTGAACCCTCATCTACAAATTTTTAATGTGTGCTCCCATTCCTATTAGTTTCGACAAAGTCTTCCTTGAAGGCCACCAAGGCAGTGGGGGCCGGGGGGGTCGTGGGGGAGGATGGTCTGTTGCTGTATCGTCTCAAACTCTTGCTGTTGGTTGGTGTCCTGAACTGGGGTCCACACAATGGCACTCGGGTTTTATAGCGTTAACCACATGGCCAAAGCTACCGCTTCATCCCTACTAATTAAATATACTACCTGAAAAACAAACACCCAGCGCTACATAGTTACTTCAGCTAAAGTGTCTGACACAACTGCTATCAAAACAGACTGTGTCCCAGATGCAGAGGAGCTGGAGCCAAGAGCAGGCCGAGGCAGATAAGTTATGATGAACAGTTTATTAAGAACGGTAATGATAGTTTTCCTACGGTAGGTGTGTTGGCAGGCAGCTGGCTTGGTGCCAGGGTGGCAGGAATGATGTAGATCAGGACCACAAGGGAAATCCCGTGGTACCGCTTGTAGAGCCTCCAATACTTTGGTGAGTATTACCAGGAACAAGCGGTTTTTTTATGCATCTGGTGACGATGGCTGATTGGTGACAGGTGCATGGTTTGAGGAAAGTGCTGGAAGAGAGAGAGGGAGAAAAAGAGCCATCCAGGCTCCAACAATGGTACTGCAGGGCAGTTCATGACAATGTGAATTATGATTGGTTAAAGACACTGTCCAATGGTTAATATAGTTTATGTTTTCTTGGCCAGCACTACTGATTCTGAAGGCCTGGGAAGATTAGATTAACACGGCAGCACAAAGAGGCTGAAATCTAATTGGACGCAAAACTCTAACATCCACATACATGGCCCACAAGCTGTCGAGTCAAGAGAAATGCTATGAAATGAGAATAATAAATTATTGGGAATAGATAGACTGAAAAACACTTCTAGCCAGCTAGTCAGATGAAAAACAGTAAATATAGTATTAAATGTAAGCATGCCTTTTGAGCCGGATGATGACTTTCAAAGAGTAAAGTGGCAAAAATTATTTCATTGTTTGCTGTTTGTCAGAATGTCATAAACTAAACACCCCTCGATAAAAATTGTGGTCATCTATACTTTGAGTGCTAGTTCATCGACAGAAATGTAAAAGATGTTCATAAATACAATAATTTAATTATTATTAGTTGAAGTGTTCAGCGTAATGCACCACTCTAGAACAGTTGCTCATTAGAATACGTCATCCAGAGTTAGATTTTAAGACTATTTGTCGCAGATTTTTTCTGCATAATACAGTTTGACCCAATGCTCAATTGATACTACATATGCTTCAATCGTTACAATCTTTACTTGGATTTTATGAATTAGTGTGGTTTAACGTGTTCAAAGTGTTTAATATCACAAAAAAAAAAAAAACATACAACTGTATCCTATATGTCTATGGCTAATATTTCTATATATGTATTAAATTAGGTCTTGGAGAATATGGCACAATAATATGCAGCATAAAATCAATGGCTTGTTTAATACACATGGAGTGGGGTTGCGTCCTTGTTATCTCATTTGACACACCACAGATTCATCAGGCATCATTGCAATTAAAGTAATATTGGGAAAAATCATCATTGCAATTGTCTAAATATTTCTCAACCTATAATAACTGTCTATTACAACACTGTTGTCGGCTAACCTAATACACGATTGTAGCGACTCGCTTGTACGTCTGTATCGTGAGCATACAACACTTGGACTGTGCAAGAGTCGACAAACTGGGCTTCCTCTTTTTGTTTTTACATACTTGTCATTTTCTATATGTTGCCCTTGATAAATTTTCCCTTAGGAAATGTCAGAAATTAATTTCTTTTGGTCTTTTAATTGAAGAACGCGTGCTGTGATGCCCCCCATCCATCCCCCAACACTGTGATTTTCAAAGCTATTTTAAGACAATGTGTGATTATCTGTGACATTGCTTGACATGTGCCTCAAGGCTGCTTCTGTCTTCACTATCTCTGCTCACTCCCTCTCGTCTGCCTCTCTTTTTCTTCCTGTCTCCCTCTAATCAAAAAGCCAAACCAGGCAGAGAGCTCAGAGCAAATAACAAGTCACTCCCTATGGATGTTTGAAGATGACGGAGGGACCAGAGCGACGAGGGAGGAAATGTACTCTGAATGTTCCCTGTCTTGAAGTCGACACTTTTTTTTTTAAATCTCTATTGTTGCACTACATTTTCTTCAGAATTTCTGGAATTTTTGTTTCGTTACGAGCAATAGCTATGGTTTATATAAAAACACATTCCAACTCATTCCAATCTGTTCACGGAAATAATATCTAAAGGTCAGGTGTTATTAATTGTGCCCCAAAACATAGAACTGTATTTCCAAATTTAATGTTTTGACCGCCATGAAGACAAGGACTCTCTCGCTCCCTTCCAAATTGGTTTTAAACTTTGATTGGAGCAACTGAAAGCCTCGGTCTAAAAGAACAGAAGCAAAATATCTACACTGGTGTTCATTTGGCTCCTATCTAAAACGTACATGTTTTCTATCCAAATTCTCAACCCACATCATTAAGACGTTTTGCAGCAGCAGCTCTGGGAAGCAAGACATGCAATACATGTTGCATCTGAAGAAAATCACAGTCATTAATTGTAAAGCTAGGAGATCACGTACCACCAGATTCTGCTGGTAGTCATGCCCAAAACATGGTACCTGTGTGGGACATGTATTAATTAACAATATTATGATGATCATGCATATATAGTAATCAGTTATCTGTGGTACAGGGCGAACTGTTCATTTATTGTGATCCATCTACATTCTTGGCTGTTGGAGTGTTGAGTTCCTGTTATTGAGTTAGTGTATGTTGATGCAGGAGGCTTTAGTTTGTTGCATCATCAAACTGCAATTCATATTTGACACTTTATTATCTTGATCCTGGCCAATCATAATCCAATGTCTTACTTCCTACCACACACGTGTTCACAATTATTTTAACATTCATTGCGTTTGACAGTAATCTTGTGCTCACTCCTATTTAAGATGATGTGAGTTTTACTAAGTTTATAGAGCATGAGGCTATATTTTTGTGACTGGCGTGAATCTGGCATAGCAGGCGATGTGACTTTGCGTGTTAGGCCTGTGTCATTTTGTAGACCACTGCATCTCGGGAAATCTGAAGGGAGGCAGCCTGCGCCGGTGTCGCCTCTCATCCCTCAACTGTTATTCACCATCTCAGTTGGCCTGATAGTTTTTGGGCAGGGCTAAAATCTAGTCCACTGATGATAACGGATAACTCGCGCTAATTGGGAGGCACACACCTATGCCTCATGCGGGCTTATTATCCCATGTATATATAGGACCCCGATGACGACTGCTACACCGCCAGATCGTTGAGGTTCATGTCCCATTCCAGCACTCTCGTATCCCTGATCGTCAACCCGTGTGTACCGACCTTCGCCTTATCTCCGACCGACGCCATAAGCCTGACTCCTTTGAGACTTCTGCCTGCCTTGATCGATCTCCCGTGTACCGACTCCTGCCTGCCCGCTCACCTGCTCTCTTCGCCCGACATCCCAACTACCTACCGAATCCTGCATTTGGATTCTTCCTCCGTTCCGATGGGTCGTGACAGAACGATCTGCCCAAAACAGGACCCAGCAGGAAAGACCCAGCGTCGCCAGGACCGACGCAAGGTAGACCGTCTGCCAGAGGACCAAGCCTGTCTGATCCAAGTAGGCTCCATGGCGTCCTCCGCTTCCGTGTCATATGCTCCGCCGGCGAGCTACGAATACGTCCCAATCACGACCCGTCCGGCAACGCATATTCTTCAGGACTCTGACTTTTCGGACTATGAGGAGGACCTTGATTTGCATGACCGGCTGCCTGAGTACGACTCCGGTTATTTTGATTACGAATCTCTTCGCCCGATCTTCAATCCCGGCCAGTTTGTTTCACCTCCCCGCGTCTCCAGCACCCGAGCGTCTTAGCCCGGTAGGTCCGAGTACACCAACCCGTTTGTGGGAACCCGCTTGGCCATCTACCTGGGACCTCCGCATGGCGGCCAGAGGAGATGCCCCAGCCGGGCGCTCAGGAGTACCGGTGGCGACCGGTCCACGGCCGCTCCACGCTCCTGCTTCGTTGGCGACCGGTCTGCGGTCGCCCCCCGTTCCTGCTCCGACGGCGACGGGCACGCCCATACGTTCCTGTCCAGGATGGTGCCGTCGCCTTCTCATGTTGCTGTCCAGGAGGAGTGGCGATGGTTGCGCTGGCGCCGCCTTCTCACGTTCCCGTCCAGGAGGAGGTGGCGATGCCGCTGCCGCCTCACGTTGCCGTCCAGGAGGAGGTGGTGATGCCGCCGCCACCTCACGTTGCCGTCCAGGAGGAGGTGGCGATGGCGCTGCTGCCTTCTCACATTCCCGTCCAAGAGGAGGTTGTGATGTCGCCGTCCCCTCACGTTGCCGTCCAGGAGGTGGTGATGGTGCCGCTGCCTTCTCACGTTGCTGTCCTGGAGGAGGTGGCGAGGACTCTGCAGACGCCGCCTTCTCACGTCTCTGTCCAGGAGGAGGTGGTGATCCCTGGTCGTCTCGCAACCACAGCGTGGATGGTCCTCGGCCAGAGCAGTTGCCTGCCTTGGTCTGGTTCCTGCTTCACCGTTTGGTTCCTCACCGCGGTCGTCCACCCGAATCACCCTGTGGGGATCTTGGTGCTTGGCATTCGGGTCGTCCTCCTGACCTGTCCACCCGGACGGCTCACGTTTGGTGGCCTCGTGGCATTGACGAGTGTAGCCTGGATTTGGGCAAGTCATATCACAAGTCAAAAAGCATCAAAATACATCCTCCCTGAAGTGCAATGTGTTATGTAGTATTTGGGCTCTAGTGTGCCCACGTGCCTTGCATAGACAGAGAGCTGGCGCAACAGCATCAGGGTCATCAGCCACACATTTGGTGGATACATGTCGCTGGGCGAAGAGGAAGAGGGAAAAAAAATATCCAGAAGGATTGCTGTGCAACCCACTGCTGTGGCCGTTTATGGTGTGCACCCTTTGGTGGTCACAGAAGCGCATTGGCTGCTAAATTTCAACAGAGGAAAGATTGTCACTGGTCATTATGCCGGAGCTCAGAGGCTGCTTCTCTGCTGCCATTGAGAGCTGCAGAGAAAAGATGTCTCAATTCTTGAACATTTTGAAGCCTGATTTCACATACAGTACTTTGTGATTGTTGTATTCATTCATTTTCAGACTTGTAAACAAAACTATTCTCTGTGGTCTGTGAAATTTACAAGACATTTTTTGTGACTTTGTAGAAGCACTCTGTCTTGGGTGTGTTGTCCCCAATGCACCGCGCACCTGCTCCAATCAGCAAAGGCACGCACCTGGGATTACGGCTCACGTGTACATATATTGCCACGTGTGCCGGATGCTCTTTGCCAGATCATTGGACTCATGTTACGTTCCCGCAACCCTTTGTCTACGTCCTTGTTATTCCGTGTACTGAACCCTGCCTCATTCTCGGACTTCCTTTTACGCCCGCTGATTCTGTTACTTCTACCTCATTGAACTGCCTGCCCGTGTACCAACTGTGGATTGAATAAAGACATCTCCGGAACTGTACCTGGTCTTGTGAGTCGTGCATTTTGGGTTCAGCCTCGTGTTCTGGTCATGACACGGTCAAAATCTCACATAGAGATATATCTCTATGTGGTAGAGGACAACGTGTAGTCAAAGCGATTTGTGCATGCGTGTGTGCAGTGTTATTGTTGCTCATGACTGGTATGGAATAGAGTACATAAGCGAGTACCTTTATTATATATTGTATGAGCTGTTGATAGCCTCTGTCAACTTCCAAAATATACCTCATGTGTCAATCCCCAACCCTCATCCTTCATATGCTCTCCCCCCAAATAGCTGTGCCCGCCAGGGACGTGAGACGGCCGTGGACAGGTCGCCGCCGAGACAGGGATGTGAGACGACCGTGGATGGGTTGCCGCTGAGACAGGGACGTGAGACGACCGTGGACGGGTTGCCACTGAGACAGGGATGTGAGACGGCTGTGGACAGGTTGCCGCTGAGACAGGGACGTGAGACGACCATGGACGGGGCGCCGTCGAAACAGGAATGTGGGGTGGCTGACGAGCCTTGGCTGCCATCTGGACAGGAGCGTGGTTCACCTGGAAGTATGTTGCGACCGCGACGTGGGTGTAGCACGGCAGCAAGTCAGTTGCCACTGCAAAGTGGGCTTGGCTCGGTAGCAGATCGGTGGATACTGCGGCATTAGCGTGATTCGCCGAGCAGTCTGTCACTACTGCAACGCGGATGTGGAGTGGGAGCGGGTCATTTGCCACCGCAATGTGGGCTTGGTTCGGTAGCAGATCTGTTGCTACCATGACGTGGACGTGGCAGCATCTGAGTTGCCACCGCGATGTGGACTTGGCTCGGTAGTGGGTCAGTTGCAACTGCGGCATGGGCGTGGTCCACCAGTAAATCTGTTGCCACCGCAACATGAGCTTGGGTCAGCAGCGAGCGGTGGCAAGGCCACACCCTTCTTGGCCATTGTCCAGGCTTGCACATGAAACTAACATCCACGACATATGTCTTGGGAGCTCAGGAATCTGTCTGCCTGGGCACAAATTAAACAAAATCATGTTAGAACGACTATGGTAAAAGTTGGCCGTAGCATCAGCAGGCATATATTTAGATCTACTTTTTGGCACCAAATTCTCACATGCAGCAGACATATAGTAAAGAAAATAAGTATTTGAACACCCTGCTATATTGCAAGTTCTTCCACTTAGTAATCATGGACGGTTCTGAAATTTTCATCGTAGGTGCATGTCCACTGTGAGAGAGATAAGATAAAAAGAAAAGAAAAATCCAGAAATCACAATGTATGATTTTTTTAACAATTTATTTGTGTGATGCAGCTGCAAATAAGTATTTGAACACCAGAGATAACTAATGTTAATCTTTGGTACAGTTTTGAACTGCAGAGGTCAAACGTTTCCAGTAGTTGTTCACCAGGTTTGCACACACTGCAGGAGGGATTTTGGCCCACTCCTCCACACAGATCTTCTCTCAATCAGACAGTTTTTTGGGCTCTCGCTGAGAAATACGGAGTTTCAGCTCCCTCCAAAGATTTTCTATTGGGTTTAGGTCTGGAGGCTGGCTAGGCCACGCCAGAACCTTGATATGGTTCTTATGGAGCCACTCCTTAGTTTTCCTGGCTGTGTGCTTCAGGTCATTGTAATGTTGAAAGACTCAGCCACGACCCATCTTCAATGCTGTAACTGAGGGAAAGAGGTTGTTCTCCAAAATCTCACAATACATGGCTGAGGTCATCCTTTCCTTGATACAGTGCAGTCTTCCTGTCCCATGTGCAGAAAAACACCCCCCATGCTTCACAGTTGGGATTGTGTTCTTGGGATGGAACTCATTATTCGTCTTCCTCCAATCACGGTTAGTGGAATTATGACCAAAACGTTCCTTTTTGGTCTCATCTGACCACAAAACTTTCTCCCATGACTCCTCTGTATCATCCAAATGGTCATTGGCAAATTTAAGATGGGCCCTGACATGTGCTAGTTTAAGCAGGAGAACCTTCCATT
The DNA here is from genome assembly GCF_019802595.1 of Syngnathoides biaculeatus. Classification (NCBI taxonomy): domain Eukaryota; kingdom Metazoa; phylum Chordata; class Actinopteri; order Syngnathiformes; family Syngnathidae; genus Syngnathoides; species Syngnathoides biaculeatus. Next base: position 20,475,200 of record NC_084652.1, on the reverse strand, counting down.
CCGTGCCATGCATGATTGCAAACCATTACGTCCTTGTGTGTTATCAACAGTCATCTTGGAAACTGTGGTCCCAGCTCTTTCAGGTCATTGACAAGGCCTGTCATGTAGTCCTGGGCTGATTCCTCACCTTTCTAAGGATCATTGAGACCCCACAAGGTAATATATTGCATGGGGCTCCACTCCGATTGAGATTGACCGTCATTGTTTAGCTTCTTCCATTTTCTAATGATTGCAATGGACCTTTTTTCACCAAGCTGTTCGGCAATTTCTCCTTAGCCCTTTGCAGCCGCCTGGAGTTGTACAATTTTGTCTCGGGTGTCTTTGGACAGCTCTTTGGTCTCGGCCATGTTACAAGTTTGAGTCTGACAGATTGTATAGGGTGGACAGATGTTTTTATGCAGCTAACCACCTCACATAGGTGCATCTGATTCAGGATAATACATGGAGTGGAGGTGGATTTTTAAAGTCAGACTAACAGGTCGTTGAGGGTCAGACTTCTAGCTGATAGACAGGTGTTCAAATACGTATTTGGAGCTGTATTACACAAATAAATCATTAAAAAATCATGCATTGCAATTTATGGATTTTTCTTTTTAGATTATCTCTCTCACAGTGGACGTGCACCTACGATGAAAATTTCAGACCCCTCCATGATTTCTCAGTGGAAGAACTTGCAATATAGCAGGATTTCCAAATACTCATTTTCTTCACTTTATATCAAAGGAACCCTCCGAGTTGCGTCGGAAAAGGGCATAGTGAACCTTGCGCTTGCACAAGAATCGAGATATGGCAGTTTTTGCGCTCTGCAGCAGATCTGCTGTTTACGTAAATAGAGCCCTTCATTTTTTTTTTACCCGAGTCCACTCACACAAATCTTGTTGTGCCACCTCCTCAGATGTCCTCCAACTCACCCACAAATCGAACATTGAAAGACTGTTTCTTTGAGACAGTGCATTACTTAAGAGTTCTTCATTTTGAGTTGTTCTGTTTTTGTTTTCATTATAGAAAGTATTAGAACAACTGAAAAGAAAATAAGGATCACATTATAAAGGAGTGATGTTACATGAATAATATCTAACTTTATGTTCCACTCTGACAGTTCAAGCACTGTCTTGTGTTGCCATTTTTCAGAATAAAGCGATCGTTTACAAGACGGATGCTTGTCTGGTCTGAGCGTGGCTAAAATGCTATATTATTATTATTATTATTATTATTATTATTAGGGCAGGTTGCAATGTCAGTCAGTGGAACACTGATGAAATTACCCATCTACCATCCCTCAAAATATTGCTCATGTATCATAGCTGAAACAAATACCACGTAATTACATAATTAATCTGATCATGTATGTTTCCTCTTCCCTACCTTCATCTATTTTCCCCTCTGTTGGTACAAGAGTCAAATGCATGTAATCACTGGTTTTGTAATGTAATCGGATCAGGGCCATGTAATTCTTCATTTTCCAACAGCTCCCTGGAGCAACGGATCTGAGCGCTAGATGAATGTGGATTCAGTCTTTCCCCTTGTCTCCCCACTTTGCTTTTACTAAATGTGGCTCCTTCAGTGTGGTTAACCGCTTGGCCGTGTAGCCGCTGGCAGGTGCTCTCCCGCCACAAGACAATATCTCTCCTCACTTGTCTCTCCATCTATTTACCAATCCGTCCATGCCCCCACATCCCTGTCCTCCTCCTCCCGATTCTCTTTCTTCCTTCTCGTCCCCCCCAGCCACCCTCTCCCATCGCCCCCTCCACTCTCCCTCCAGTGGGGACACCAACCATCAGGTCCCATCTATCTGTGTGTACGTCAGCAATTAGAGCGCTGTGGCAGCCAAATGCCAGCCATATCCCCAAGCTAACCCCCACCCCCTCCCTGTTCACACACACACACGCACACTCACACATGCTCAAAGGATGTGCCCGACAAAATAGCGAGAGCAAATCACAGCATAATTTACAATCTTGCTGTGCTAAAATCTCATTATATCACAGACATATGAATATGGCGGCATGCACGTCTAGCTAGCTACACCTATAAATTCTACCTGTCATAAATTATTAAAATGAATGAAAGACATGACCATTGTCTCTCCAGATTAGCTGTAAATCACAACTCAAACATTTGTTTAACAAATTAAGGACCATGTGTGGAAGCCCCTTGCAGGGTATCAGTCAGACAGTTGGTCGTGTCCTACTTGAATAAAGGTTAACTGGAACAACTCATGGAACAGATGGTAGTTTCTCCGAGGAGACACCTCAATACATGTTTGCACCAGACAAATACAGAAATCATGAATTTCATCACTAGCGCACAGTCCCAATCTCCTGCCATATTTTCTACTTGCTTGTGTACTACCTCCGACAATTCACTGGCCCACTCCTCAGCCCCCTTGTTTAAGACCCGAAGAGGTGCAATTTGCTTTAGGGGTGTAAATGGTAAAAGACAATATCAGAGCATGAGGAGGGCCAACATACCTCTGCTGTCTGGTTAAATTTCTAAGCTTTATTTCCATGACTGGGCGGCATGGTAGATCAGCTGGTAAAAAAGCGTTGGCCTCATAGTTCTGAGGTCCCGGGTTCAATCCCAGACCCCCCTATGTGGAGTTTGCATGTTCTCCCCGTGCCTGCGTGGGTTTCCTCTGAGCCCTCCGGTTTCCTTCCACATCCCAAAACATGCAACATTAATTGAACATTCTAAATTGCCCCTTGGTGTGATTGTGAGTGCAACCGTGGTCTGTCTCTATATATGTGCCCTGTGATTAGCTGGCAACCTGTTCAGGCTGTACCCCGCCTCATGCCCAGTGACAGCTGGTGTAGGCTCCCCATGACCCTCGTGAGGATAAGCAGCAAAGAAAGTGGATGGATGGATGGATGGATGGATGGATGGATGGATGGATGGATGGATGGATGGATGGATGGATGGATGGATGGATGGATGGATGGATTTTCATGACTGGTATAAATCCGGCACAATGTATGGCATAACACTACACAGAAGTGGGTTAGACCCAGAATTAGACATTTCATGGATTGATGTACTGCAGCGCATGTCAAAATAAGGACATCTACACTGCTGTGAACATGATCAAAGCCTAATCTAATCCTGTCTATTCAAAGTGGCACACAAGAAGATCACCCACAGTTTGAGAAACGGAGAAACTGATTTGCTCAAGTCCAGAAGGTTGAACCACACGAAATACGTCCATACTGAACTGGAAGCAGACCTCCTTGAGGGGGTAACGTTAAAGATATCACAAATGTTCGTGCTGTAAAGTGACTTCTGAGAGACTGCTCTCCCACCCCTGATCGTTTCGGTAATGTTTGATTTTTTTCTTACTTTTTTTTTTTTTATTTTCAAATACAACACCAACCCATTATTATTATTATTATTATTATTATTATTAATATTAATAGTAATAATGATAATGATATAAATTGATTCAGAGCCTTTAATGGTTGCTCTCCACATATTTATAAATGGAATATGTCTGACATCCACCGCACATGTCTGCAGAGCTCAGAATCTGTCTGCTTGCGGTCCAATCAAATTCAACAAAATTGTGTTAGATTTAGAGACTGGTCCCAGCCAGCGTAAAGGCATCTTTATACGCGCGCTGACATTACTGTGGCACTCCTGCAAGTAGTTTGCCTTTATAATCCAGCGCAACCCACGTGAGCAATTTTGAAAATGTTTTTCTCCAAGTCAGAGGTGTTCCAATGGTTGGCATTGGTTACGACGCCATGGAGTGGAGTTTCTACAGATGTATTTCATTTCCGGTCACCGTTGTTACTTTCCTTTCCATATCAAGGAACAAAGGAACAACAATGTTGACCATGGAAGCATGTCTTCCTGAACAAATGGACCTAAATCACCGGATGATACATTTAATTATCCAGAAAAATTAGTCGAGAAGATGGCTGTGTAGGAGGTATGTGGAACTGGGAGGAACAGTAGATACGTCATCACACCATGTGACTTAAATGGGCCGATCACGAGAGAGGAACTCTACGGTTTTCCATGCAGCAACTTTCTTTGACGTGTGCACTGCAGGCTATGTACAAGTTGCACAGAGGTGCTGTGCTGGGCAATGCATAGGTCACGGGATGCAATGGGGGCATTGCCACCTGCAGGACCATGGTAGAATAAAGTGGCCTTAGGTTTAGACCAACTTTCTTCCACCAATTTGTCATTGTGCCGAGAGTCATTTTAAAGGATACCTCATCATTGTCCTAGTACACCCAGCTTGATACAGACTGGTCTTCCAAACCGGCAAACACATGTATGAAAATCAAAATCTGCCCGCTTTAGCATGCCAATGAGTTTGTCTTCAAAAAGTCAATCCATTGTTTTCCTTTTTTATTTCCCAATGGTTTGAGATCTTTAACAACCTCACCGAGGGGTTAAGCAAATTAAGGCATGCAGTGAAGATGCGTTTTCGGGCTGCTGTTACCTTCCTAACTGCATCTTGGCCTTGCTATGGAAGCTAAACACAGCTAACTCAAATTGAGCAGGATAGCCAATCGCATACCTGTCAACTCCTATGGTTTAGCCGTAGTTCATACGGATTTTGTGGTGAATCTTACGTATACGGCTGTATATCACAAATCATACGGATTCTGAAAATTTACGTTTGCTTTTGCCCAGAATGGCGCTAGTCTACTCTATTGTGGGGAAAACCCAAAACTGGGGAATTCCAAACATAGCCTACATCAAAGATTTTTGTCGCAGCAGGCATGATGTTTAGCGCAGTGGCAAATTAAATTGATTTAGATTAGCAAAATACTTTCATTTCCGGTAACTTTCCAGTAAATCCTTGGCCTGGATCGAGCACCACCTGACCACGGGAAACGTGGAGGCTGCAGCCAGGGAGATGCTGATCAGCTCTCGGCCAGCTGTCACAATCGATCAAATCGTTAACGGTATGCTATTGGTGATGCTGACCTATCGAGATAGGAGCTATACGGGGATATTACTTGACTGCAACAAAAAGTGTCAATTTTTATCTTGACTTTGATCATTTGTGGCTCAAATTAATTTGACTTAGCTCGTAGCTAATGTAGCGTGCATGCTCGCTAGTTAGCTGCCTAGGCCTCATTACAAATGCATGGGATTATTGTAGCTAACATTGTAGCGCTCTTGCTAGCATTCTAGCTCATGGTCGTGTTTTTATAACAGCTGACAATAATATAATTGACTGCTGTGTTTTCACCACAAGGGCGTCATATGTATAGATAGACGTTCCATTTATTAAGAATGAGAATGGCTTCATAGAAACAATAGCTAATGTCAGTGAGTTCATCTATAGCTTATTGTTAGTCTTCTCATACAGATAAACTCCTTTCTTATTCACTAAAAATAAGGAATTGATCATCGGCATTTAGTAGATATGTAATCTTTCAAAACATTTTTCTTTTCCCATCATTGATTCTCTTTGGTGAATCTCTCTTACAAATATCTGAGGTATGGTAGCATAGCTGATAAATAGCCATCTTTTTGATCATTCTGCTTTGTAGAATTAGACATTAACTTCAGAAATTATCATTATGGAGATCTACAATAAAAATTATTGAAAAACTTTTTTTCATCCGTTATTTTGACATATAATTTGCTTTGGTATGTTATAAGGATTTTTTGCTCTCTATAAGCATTTTTTGGGTAATTTATACAGGTTGCCGCTCAGAAAAGTTGACAGGTAAGCAATCGAAACAACGACACTTCGTCCTTATACTGCATACAGTGGGGTAGGGAACTCGTGTGAAAAAGTACCGTATACTGTCAAGCCCGTGACATCACTTTGATTTAGCCGCACCCACATAGTCAGGCAAATTCAAATGGTGAAAATGATCCTTAAGTTATATCGCAATAATACCGTTATGTCTTTGCATATATTTTCAATACTTCATGTATCTTCAAACATGTTTCATTTATTTGGAAACAAAATGGATTTCTGTTTAATGACACTTAAACAAGACATGTTGAAGTCTTGAGGGTAAATTTAAATGTGATGATTTTAAATGTGATGCATGTGGTAATTAAATATGCCTACGCTCTGTAAAGTTTCATAAGATCTCATTTCCTACGTTTTCATTGAGGTACAATCTGGGGGGAAAAAACAATGGAGGCATCCCAAAGTCAGAATCCGTTTTCAATGCGAGTATGTCACTCTGAAATGACTTTTGCTTTTGAGAGGAGGACAGGAGCAGTGCAGATACCTCAGCAGTGAAACAGGTGCTATCAAAGTGCTTCCTTGTCAATACACACAGAAGCAGCATTTAAAAACATCAGGGGGTTGGACTAAAGGGTGGCATTAGACTTTGAATAGAGAGGGATCTAATACATGGATGGTCCTCTTCCTCAGTCAGGCCATTGACTCCAAACTGAGCCTATTAGCAAGACAACAAACCACTAATGGCACTGCTACTGCCACTACTGCCCCTTATGTGTATGGAGACCACCCAGCATACACACACACACAGACTCTTCACCTTTCCCACGCTATATACGTAAACACCAGTATATTAAATGGTAAAACTAGATCAAAGTGCTGGGGGTGGTTCCAACACCCTATAGACTGTAAATGCGTGCTATGGCTCATTTTCATACACAGTAGTTAGATCAATAACAGGAAAGGGATACATTTTTTTCTTTTTAGATTTTTTTAACCTGTTTTAAATCTTTTATTTCTTTGTATTCAAATGCTTTTAATCATGTAAAGCACATTGAAGCACTTTGTGTGCAAAATGTGTAATAAAAACTATTTGCTTTCCTTCATTTTTGTTTACAAAAATACTAATCAAAATTAAGCAACACTTTTGCTTGATAAAGGTAAATGTCTCCATTGCTGAAACAGACGCTCATTTTCAAAAAGTTAATCAGCATTTACATTTTTATGAAGACATGATATTTTTTACATTTGTTTGCATACACAATTCTTATTTAGTGAGCAAATGGTGGCGGCTCACTGAAACACACTTCTTGCATCACGCTACAGATGCTAAAGTGTATAATGTCAGGCCTAAAATACTACATAAAAATTGTGTGACTTTGCACAATTTACATATGTGTCTCTTTAAATTCTGCAGATATGCATATTTGAAAAATATTGCTTTACAATATTTGTACTTCTTAGCAACAGTTGTTACCATTCGGAGGATAATAACTGCCAATAAGTCATAATTATTAATTAATTAATGTGAATTAATTAATAGTTCATTAACCAGCACAGAGGGGCAACTGGTTAGATTGTTGGCCTCATAGTTCTGAGGACCGGGATGCAAATCCTGACCCCCACCCCCACCCCACCGACCTGGGGGGTGGAGTTTGCATGTTCTGCCTGTGCCTCCGTGGGTTTTCTTCAGGCACTCCGGTTTTCTTCAACATCCCAAGAACATCCAACATTAATTGCACACTCTAAATTGCCCCTAGGTGTGATTGTGAGTGCGTGTTGTCTGTCTCTATGTACCCTGCGATTGCCTGGCAACCAGTTCAGGGTGTACCCCGCCTCTTGCCTGATGACAGCTGGGACAGGCTCCAGCAGTCCCACGACCCTCGTGAGGATAAGCAGTTCAGGAAATAAATGAATGGCTCGATAGTAATGAATTCTAATTAATTTCAAAAGGAAATTTAGTAGGTTATATTTTTACCATTATTGATGAAATCAAATGAAAATGACCCATATACTTTTCTGACACACGTTAACATCAGGTACTGGCAGTTTTTCTCTGTTAGACATTTTCCCACACTCACTTCAGGTCATCAAAGTTTGTCATGACTAGAAGTTAATTACATGTTCATATTCTAAATATAAATATTCATTACAATTAAAGCAGTTTTTCTTTTCTTTTCAATTATTTTAACCATGGCCTTTTTTACATGCTGAAGCTGTACGTGTAAACGTATAATCATTTCAGGCCATGACAACTTTTTACTCACACACCAAGTGTCATGTTTATCACACAACGTTTACATTGCTAACCAGTCAGCTTTTCAATCTCACGTCTGACCAGCAGGAGGTGTAGTACAGAGATTTGACAAAACGGGACAGGCAGAATTCTTTTAGTCTTCACTGCCTATCCTCCACACAAAAAGAGCATTTGGTTCAGTGTAATTATCAAATTACGGTAACACCCTCCTCACACAAACATATAATAGTTTTTGTTATGATCTAAAATCAAGACAACCATAACAACAACGATGATGGTCCAATACAGCACTTCAGAAATATATTAATTTTTGGTATATGATGGTTAAAGAAATCATGATATATCTTCCCTGATCCAGCATGACCAAAAGGACGATTTTTGCAGAAGTCTGACGCTTTTTCAACCGAACGGTCAACGATGAGCAGAAACTCTAGTGGACTTCCTCAAAGCTGCACTCTTGAAGTGCCTGGTAGACCCACCTCTTGAGGAGAGGGGACTTCATTGGCTTTATGGCAAGCTGTCCGTCCAACACGAGAGTACAAGAAAGAGAGAGTGAGAAAGAGAGCGGGGAGGGGGATAATTCATTCACTTTGGGCACAAAGCTGTTGAAATGGCCCAGGGGACCAAAACACCAGACGCAGAGCTGCTGAGAGGTCCTATACGGCCGTATCATTGTGGGTTAGACGAGTACAAATAATGTCTTCAATTAAGAAAAGAAAAAAAAACACACACACAAGATGGATTAAACTCATCTTTGATGGATGCTATAAGAATACCTGGAAATATTATATATTCACCGTAGACCACTTCCTTGTATGGGTAGTCTTTATAAATTATTTTTAATGACTCTTTTTGCCTCTGAGTAATACTACGAACAATAATACCGCATTTTGTTGGTTGCATGCGTTCACAATGACTGAAGTTAAGCAATTTCATAAAACAGAAAACTTGTTTAATTTCTCAGCAACAGTGGCTGTGTGAAAATTATGAAATGATTATTGCATGAGAACCAAAGACGTCTGAAAGCGATGTTCTGTTCCGTTGAACACGGTTCTAAATTGCATTATGCGTGTATATCATATATCCAACATATTTTTCATGTCGTCATTATTTTTCAATGTTGAGTTTTTGGTCGTGGAATGCGGGTCCATTTTTGAAGACTCAATGGTGTTACACCCACAAAGAGCAGACATCTTGCCCTGCAATGACCAAGAGGGGACAAGTTGTTTTGAACTAAGTGTGCGTGTACGTGTTTGTGCGTGTGTCTGTTCTTGCCTTTTCGCGTTCTAGGGCGACCCGAGCACTGCGTGGCAGCACTGCGCCTCCAGTGCGCTCTTGGACCCGGGACGGCCCTCCCTCCCTCCTTCCTCCCTCCGTGCACCCCCACTCACAGGCTGTTGAGAGAGCGCACCACCGCCACCACCAGCACCAGCCCCAGCACAACCCCACCTCCCTCCCTACTGCCTGCCACCGTGTCTGGCGCTCCCTCGGCGGCTCGCACTGTCCTTTCCGCTCCGTGTTCCAACTGAGGGGCTGCACGCGCACGTCGTGCTCCTGATCGCCACTTTCCACTCTACGAGCAAAGTCAGTCTCTCTCTCTCTCTCTCTCTCTCTCACTCTCTCTCTCTCTCTCTCTCTCTCTCTCTCTCTCTCTCTCTCTCTCTCTGTCTCTCTCTCTCTCCTCTCTCTCTCCCTGTTACACACGCACATTGTCCTCCTTGAGCAAGCCAACAGTGAGGTGTGAACGATTTTTTTTTCTTGACGTTATCTCCGTTGCTGCAGCGCACTAGCCACCGCTACCGTCGTTTGGCAAAAAAAAAAAAGTTTTTGGTTTGTTGTGAGGATAAAAAAAAGGGAAAAAAAAAGCCGGAAACTGAGGAAGGTTCCACAGACGTAGTGGATTCTGTCACGAAGAGGTGAGTAATACTTTTTTCGTCACTTTCTGTGTTTGAACTTAGAAAGTTAGTTCCAAGTTGGCTGTTTTGAGGGGAATTGTCGCTCGGATTTTGGGGAGGTTTCCGTTTTTCCTCTGGTCGCCAAGTGACTCCGAGGGCGCCTTCGAACTCGCGCATTTCTGCGTGTGCTTTCACGTCCGCTAATGTTGCTTTAGGTGTGTGCGTTTGTTTGTTTGTGGTGCGTGCGCGCGTGCCTTAACGCACTTGTCAGGTTCCCAAACAAGTACTTGGTACTCCTCAAAACACTTGATCAGGACTATAGCGTGCGCCCGCGCGCGTGCGTTATCGTCTTACAAATATCAACAAGATGTACTAATACATGCAGGCTATATACATTTCAATACATTAATAAACAATATTACCTATGTGACTCCCTTACAGTGCGTATTTTGGGGAAAGCCGGGGAATTATTTGCGACAATTGTTATTTTAAGACAACGTCAAATAATTTAATTCTCCACACGGGCTTCTTTTTTTCCTTTCTTATTCAAATTTTTTTGAGTTTTCAGTTATTCTTACAAAATCCCCAAAAGTGAGACTAAAGCTTCTTCAATTTATTTTCCCGTTTTTGCTCACAGCAGGGCTTCCTTCAAGCTTACTTCGCGGTCGCATTTTGTTCCAACCAACAAGTTACTCGCGCTACAGCGCATTAAACTGTTCTTAATGGCGACATATGGCTGCAACGTGTAGCATGCTCTGCTTTTAATTAAGCACATGATGGGATTTTAGAACACAAAAATGCATTTTGTTTGAAAAAATAAAATAAAAATATTTTTCACAACAAAATCACCAGATTTCAACAATGAATCTCAACATCCCCCCCATTTTTTTCGCGTAAATTCGCCATTCTATATATGATTTGGTTTCGTTTTGGGTATGGCTCCCATTAATTTCCAAATAGTGGCGTATCACAATCATGCGTGTGCATCTGTCACGCGCGCACATGCTCATACAGGCCGTGAGTAGGGAAACACCTGTTAACTGGGAGCCTGCGCTATAATTTACAGCCCCCTTCTCAAGAAGCAACGGCCAGCCAGAGGAAGACCCCCGCCTCCCCGCGGGGGTTCCAGATTCGTTGACGATTACGACCTCCAGCTTCTGTCCCAATCACTTTTACGAGTTTATTTATGTTTGATTCAAATTTAAATTGCACGTTTCGTGTGGAATTTGTGCGACTTTTAGTAGGATTTATGATTCCTTTCGGTTAAAGAAATCACAGCGGCCGCATCAGAAAACCTTGAAGCTTTGTTTTTTTGACATGAAAATCTAAAAGTCCTATATAAGAAAAGGACATAATGGATCTTGTTTTTTTTCTTTCTTAGAAATGTTCCACTTCGGACTTGCAACTTTCTACGTCGGAAATAATTTCACGTTTGTTCTTCAACCGCAACAAGCTGGTGTCGTCACCGCAAGTGTGTCATTCAATTAAAAAAAAAGAAGAGATATGCGAAAATCACGTATTGGAATATTAAGCCCCCAAAACAGGAAGAAAATACGCCCTGACAGCGGAAATTAAACGCAACAGGCAATCAACAATGTTCAAGTTTAGTTGGTTGGTTAAAAAAAGTAAAAGATAAAGCGGCTGCGCATCAAGTGATCATTGCTTTGATTTCAATGATGAATGACTTGAAATTGATTTATTGATCGTCGGATCAACCAACCCTGACTTCTAACGACCAGAACAGCCTGTTTAATGCCCAACTAAATGCACCAGATAGACGATATTATCTTTGAAATGTGTGCCAATAAGTAGGCAATTATGATTATGAATCACATTGCGCGCTGGGTTGCTTTCGCTGGAACCGTCACCGGCTGACGGAAGACTTTCTTTCTTTTTTTTTTGTTAAATTAAATGCAACATGAATAAATTCAAAATACACTAACGTGGAAAACTGCAGCAAGCCCGCTATTTTGTTAAACAGAGACGGTTAATACATTCTCTTCATTAAACGAAATAAATTAACTATAATTAATTTCTCATGTTGATAATAACAAAAATAATCGTTTCGACATCCTAAATACAAGTTTTAAAATTTAACGACATGTAATCCATTTTATCTATTCATCTTCCAATTAGGCGTTAAAATCTGCTTTCAATGTCGGTCACAATCACGCTTACTACTTTTATATAATTACTGTGCTGCATCTTAATCATGATTTAAATAAGCAAGCACGATTGAAGTGTCATCTAAAACAATTTAAGAAGCAATATTTTCCACTTATTTTTTTGGTTCACTTGATGATGTCAGGCTGTGTGCGTGTCATTGTTGGGATCGGTGGGGGTTATTATTTCCCCATTTACTTTTCCAGCCGCGTTGATTTAAGGACCAACGACTTTCTTTACAATCAAACAGACTTCCACTTTTAGTGGTCTTGTAGCCCTCTGCAAATGTTCAAATCAATTGTCAAAAGTACTTTTTTAAATATACATACGTGTGATCTAGAATCCAAGACTTAAAGCTTTGGAATTTAATAAATGCAAAATAACATTTAAATACACAATATCCAGAAAAAAAAATCAACAGACCTTCTATAAGTTATGAAGTTTTCAATAAAATTACATCTCTTTTTTTACTGGTAGTACTACGATAATGTATTGATTAAGAGCGGGCCTTCAGCCTATCACAATTTCGGCCTGTTTCTTTCACATTCACACGGGAATTAAAATAATAATTTTTAAAAATCCCCAAAAGCAGCAAATGATGATATATTTTCGATGCCCGTTCGCAGTCAGTTTTTATTGCTCGCCATTGATCTGCGGGGATCCCCCGCTCTGTGCAGCGAGAAGTGAACTAAAATTAATGTCCATTTCACACCTCTATGCCGGGTCGATGGCGGCTGAGTGAGAAGTTTATTTCAATTTGTATCCCAGGACACAAAACATTCGGCGAAGGGGTTGGGGCGTAAATTCCACAAAATTTGAACAAGACCCATTTAAATATACAGTAGCCGAAGAATGTTTTAGTAATTAAAAAAAATGAAAAAGTGTAACAATAGATGCATAAATATATAACAAAAAAATGTATACTCACAATAGGCGTCTGTGGTGATTTACTTCCGTTTGAAAGAAATACGAAATACAACATTCCACATGAGCGTAATAATTTTTCCGTTCAGTCATATTTGGGAATATATTAATTAATGCATAATTGCGTACATTAACCATTATGACACCGCAGTAAATTAAACGGAGATCGCTTACTCGAGACTTGTTTGATGACACCCCCTCCCTCCCCCAGTCTATTAAGTCTTATCAATATGCACTAATTCTTCAATCTTTATAATTCGCAACTGCTCACCACGTTTCCCTAAGAGGCAGCCCCTCCCCCGCTCCCTCCAGCGTACATTTTTTTTTATTGCGTTGCCAGTAATAAACGCAGCACACGCACTCTAATTTGACAAGGGGGGTGTAATTGCAGTGGAGGCGTGCGGATAAATAACAAATTTTTGAACACACACGCAGCAGCAGGGAAATGCCTTCTCCAGTCCACAACTTTTTATTTTATTTGATTGGGGTTTCAATCACTATCTTATAGCCTGGTGCATTCATTTAACAGTGGCTGTTGCAAGCTGTCACAAGTCCACTTTTTTCCATTTTTCCCCAAGTAATTGGAGCCTTTCTACAATTGCAAATTGCTTTTTTTTAATGGAGTCTTGATTTGTCCATTACTGAATTTAAACTTAAAAGGGTATTGTTTTCAGTCATATTCCCAATATATGCTTAAATATGCTTACATTTTGCCAATTTTAATTGTTTCCATCTCCCCTACATAAGCCCATTCTGTGGCAATTTTCCACAAAAGAGAGTGAAATCTACTGGAGGTTTATTGGAAATCAAATTCTTATCTTTACTGATGATGGGAAAAGGGAGTAGCTCCGGTTCAGTCATTTTCTATTGGAAGGGAATCGCTCCACGGAGGTGATGCACACTGTCTGTGCCTAATGGTTTGATTGCATTGGAGAAGGGAAGGACTACTAATGCTGTTGGTGGTGCTGTTCTCGGGTGAATATCACTGGCAATAAGAGAAAGTCAGCCAAGCAGTCTAATGAGGGGGAAGAACTTGTGTCGGATGTCAGATACTTTGTGTATCGTTGGGTGTCTTTTTCCCTTACTTTGCCCCCACCCCCAGCACATCATCTCTCGCTCAGGTTTCTTCGTTCATGTGTCAATTACTCATACACCCACCCACACACACACACACACACACACACACACTTTTGAAGCACATACAATAATCGATGGTAAGCAGCCGGAATCTGTGCAGATTACTTTGCATTTTTCTCCCGGACCCCAACTGGGCATCCAGACCGGAGATGATACAATGGGCCTGATCCTACAACACATGCACAAACACCTCCATGCATGTGCATATTCAATATCATATTCACATTGCACACTTGGCTGCCTCCCAATGAACAAATCAAGAATTGTTATTATCTGTTATAGCAGAGCATCCTCCCCCCTTCCAGATTCCTACGTGTGTCTCCTTTTTAACTTTGACCTCCACGTAAAAGAGGTCACAACGCCATGCAGTGTAGTAATCATTCTGATAAACTCTGCAATTGAGGAAAATTAGGGGGAAATGTGTGAGTGTTTACTCATCCCGACAGTTTTGCCTTGTTAGACTTAATCGGCTTGGATGTAGCTTGTTGTTCACACTAGACAGTGAGCCTCCTGTCTGCCAAGCCGCCTGCATGTGAGATTGGCGACCGCTACTGTGCACGCTGACGTAACGCGGCAATAAAGAGTTGTCGCAGGGCGACGCAGTGCCGCACGCACTAAAGGGCAGATAGCGAGCTCACCTGTCAGTCAACAAAGACGGTGGTGTCATGTGTCAGCTTGTCGGGGTCGTTTGCAGCGGGCGACTTGTCGCTTGTGGGCCATACTGATTCTTCTGTACAGTGACCAGGAGAAATGATTTATTTGCCACTGAACGCTTTGTGATTCATGTCCCAAGAACTGGGTATGAATAGAAAGCCTTGCCCGAGGCCCAGGCCATGACACAGAGTCTCCAAATATCCCCAGAGTCTTAGTCTTTAAATCCTATTTTCTAACTGCAGTGTTATTCTATATTTGACATTGGTGGGACTGACGATGAAAAAAAATTCACCATTTTAGTTGTATTATTTCTGCTCTCACGTTTTAGTCATGGCACATACTGCAGAGTGTGTTAGCTTGTTAGGTTTGTTCTGTATTGATTCATCTAGTAGAATGTCATTACACAACTCACACAGGTTCATAGTACACATGTCTCCTTATCAAATCTTACTGTGATTTTACTTTCATTGCCATGCAACATTAATTGGACACTCAAACTTGCCCCTCGGTGTGATTGTGAGTGTGGGTGTTTGTCTCGATGTGAGCTGCGATTGGCTGGCAACCAGTTCAGGGTATAACCCGGCTCTTCCCGTTGACAGCTCGGATAGGCTCCAGCACTCCCCGTGACCCTTGTGAGGATACACGGATAAGAAAATGGATGGATGGATAGATGCCTATGCATATACCTCTGGCTAACTGTGGCAACTGTTGACAAAAGGATATACTGTACCTGTAACTGATATCGTATCAGGCTTGGAAAAAGAGGCCTGAAAAAAAATTCAACCTGAGACTGATAACAAGAACACCGTTCAGCTTGTTGCAAGATAAGAATTAGGAAGACAACAGTTATTAATATGAGAGATTTACTTGCACGACTCTTATAAGGAATAGTTCCTATAAACAGAAATGTCTTGTTCATTGTTGCTGTTCCTTTGCTGTTCTTTGCTCTTTGTTTGAATGTCCGACTGCCGGAGAAAAAAACTATTGTGTGTTTTTACACACTTGGCCAATAAAGCTGATTCTGATTCTGAGAGAAAGTGAGAGGTACGTAGAATGACTGTATTGACTGCTGATTTGGATGGACATCAGCAAACCATCAAGGATGTGCATTACAACACATTGCGGTGCAATTTCACGTCATGCAGATACTTAAATTAATAAATGAGAAATTCAGGAAAGCCTTATCCAAATCCATTTGAAAAGTGAATGAGTCAGAATAAGAACAAGCATTGAGTGACCTCCATGACAAGCAAAGGAACAGCAGACTATCGTGACCAGGGTTAGGATGTGGTTCTTTGCTTTTGATCTGGGACACCCACTTTTTTTTTGACTGTGCCGTAGGCTGTTACAGATTCCCCATGGACATTTAACAGCTTTTTGAAAATATTTAGGTTGTAGAAATTCAGTCACAGCTCTCTGCCTCTGACAGACCTCCGATAATGATTTCATTTTCAAAATGACTGACAGAAAGGACAGAATTAAACTATTTTTTCAACCTCCAAACAGGTATTTCAACTGCAAACTTGTGAAATTTCTGAAAAAAGAGTCAGTTAAATTTAATTGGGTTTATTAGGTTTTGACTGTCCATTGTATGTGTATCTGCAAGTGACTTCAACTGCTTGCACCTGCTTGAAAACTGCGTAGTAAAGTAAACAATCTCACTATGTATATTTGGTTGCATATGTCATCAAAAATATTTAATGGGCACTAACGAGTGGGGTCATCAAATATTTGACATTGTCACTGAATTATCAAAACAACAAAGGGAGATAATTCTTGAAAAACTTACACGGAGGACGTCAAAGCAATTGTTAGTCTGGGTGATGAATTATGTCAATCATACAATGATACACTATACTCAAAAATTGTACCCCAAATGTGATACAGTGCCTTGTGAAAGTATTCGGGCCCCCTGAACTTTTCAACCTTTCGCCACATTTCAGGCTACAAACATAAAGATATAAAATATATTTTTTTCCAAGAATCAACAAGAAGTGGGACACAATTGTGAAATGGAATAAAATTTATTGGCAATTTTAAACTTTTTTAACAAATAAAAACCTGCAAAGTTGGGCGTGCAATATTATCCCTTTGCATTAATACTTTGTAGTGCCACCTTTCGTTGCAATTACAGCTTATGTCTCTGTCAGTTTTGCACATCGAGAAAGTGAAATCCTTGCCCATTATTCCTTGCAAAACAGCTTGAGCTCAGTGACGTTGGATGGAGAGCGTTTGTGAACAGCAGTCTTCAGCTCTGCCCACAGATTCTCGATTGGATTCAGGTCTGGACTTTAACTTGGCCATTCTAACAGCTGGATACGTTTATTTGTGAACCATTACATTGTAGATTTGGCTTTATGTTGTGGATCATTGTCCTGTTGGAATATAAATCTCCGTCGCAGTCTCAGGTCTTTTGCAGACTCCAACAGGTTTTCTTCCACACTGGTCCTGTTTTTGGCTCCATTCATCTTCCCATCAATGTGAACCATCTTACCTGTCCCTGCCGCAAACCATGAGGCTGCCACCACCATGTTTGACAGTTAGGATGGTGTGTTCAGGGTGATGAGCTGTGTGTCTTTTAAATCAAACATATCGTTTTGCTTTGTGGCAAAAAAATACGACTTTGGTTTCATCTGACCAGAGCACTTTCTTCCACATGTTTGGTGTGTCTCCCAGGTGGCTTGTGGCAAACTTTAAACTAGACTTTTTATGGATATCTTTGAGAAATGGCTTTCTTCTTGCCACTCTTCCATTAAGGCCAGATTTGTGCAGTGTACGACTGATTGTTGTCCTACGGACAGACTCTCTCACCTCAGCTATAAATCTCTGCAGTTCATCCAGAGTGATCATGGGCCTCTTGGCTCCATCTCTGATCAGTCGTCTTCTTGTTCGAGGTAAATGTTGAGAGGGACGGCCAGGTCTTGGTAGATTTGCAGGGGTCTGATACTCCTTCCATTTCAGTATGATTGCTTGAACAGTGCTCCTCGAGATGTTTAAAGCTTTGGAAATCTTTTTTTATCCAAATCCGGCTTTAAACTTCTCCACAGCAGTATCTCGGACCTGCCTGGTTTGTTCCTTGGTCTTCATGACGCTCTCTGCAGTTTAAACAGAACCCTGAGCCTATCACAGAGCAGGTGCATTTATACGGAGACTTGATTACACACAGGTGGAGTCTATTTATCATCATCAGTCAACATTGGATCATTCAGAGATCCTTACTGAACTTCTGGAGTGAGTTTGCAACACTGAAAGGAAAGGGGTTGAATAATATTGCATGCCCCACTTTTCAGTTTTTTATTTGTTAAAAAAGTCTAAAATATCCAATGAATTTTGTTCCAGTTCACGATTGTGTCCCACTTGTTGATTCTTGACAAAAAATGAAATTTTTATATGTTAATGTTTGAAACCTGAAATGTGGCAAAAGGTTGAAAAGTTCAAGGGGGCCAAATACTTTCACAAGACACTCTACTTGTATTCAAGAAATGCACCTCAGAAGTGATAATTTATTAACGGTACACACAAAAGTATCTGGATTGGTATACCATGATATTTTAATCATTAAAGAGGTTGAGCGTACCATAAAAATTGTATGTTTGATTTGTGTAGAATGCTCCAAAGGGGAGATGCCAAGGTTCTTATAGAAGGAAAATAGTAGGCAAAGTTGTTTTCATAGCTTTTGGACAATAAATTCATTTTGTTCCAAGGTCTTCCAAATAGAAAATGCTGTCTCCAAGTTTTTTGATGTCTTTCAAATGTGTCAAACACAAGTTTGTCATATCTGTCAAATCTTTTTCTACAAAATATGTGAGTGATTTGCATTTTCTAAACAGGGGTGGCCAACCAGTCAGAGATGAATAGCCACCTTTTTTTAACTTTGTTTCATCAAAGAGGCACATCATACACATCAAAGACACATCAAAGAGCCAAAGAACCCCATCATACACACGAAAATCATTCCCTCCTCACAAACATATCTTTGCTCAGCCAAATGTATTGTAAAATTCAAACACCAGCATGATAACAAGAAAAATCAAGTCCTACAGAGTACCAAGACCACAGGCCAGTAATGAAAAAAAATGAAATTGTGTGCTCTCTCACATAGACAAATGACCAGTTTAACCAAGTCGTGTGTTGTATGACATAATTCTCATCTAATGCAACACTGAAATAGACTTCCAGACTTCTGGTTTGCAGAGAGGAGCCTCGCAATTGTCAAAACAGATATGCTGTGCTGTGTTTTTGGTCAGAACAACTACACCACACGATATAATAAATGTTTTTTTTTCCGATCATCATATGTGGTTCTTTCACATTTTGAGAGGGTAAGATGTAAAGAATCAATGTGTTTTCACTGCGTTCATCAAAACCAAGCGCAAAGCCCTAACAAAAACGTGTTGTATCTATCAAGAGTTGCAACATACAAGTATGCCTAAATCCATAATTTGTGTTTCTATGTTCAACAAGCAAGTAACATTCTACAGTACAATTATTTTAAGTAATTGTATAAATGTTTATAACCAAAGTTGTATCACCAATACTATCTGCTACCTCTCTGACTTGATGTTTGTAATTTCTTTTGATGAGGTCAAAGTGCATCAACTTGACAGAACAATTTCTCCATTGGTAAAATATCATTTTAAATACACGTTTGACACAAATTGCCTCCCCCTCATCACCCCCTGAGTGGAATATCACAGCAACAGCTGTATCATCCTTGTACACAGTAATCAAATTATGCAAGTGTGGTAAATGTTCCCCTGTGACATTTTCCATTATAAAATGCATATAGCTGGTGTCATACAATGAGTGTCTGATATTCCCTCAGTGGCAAATGGGATTGTAAGTGGCACTGACTGACGTTATGTGCATGCGTTGCCTGTAATTGTGCTTGAATTGTGATTTTGAGGAAATGCACCATATATGTGTTTGTAATCATAATCACTGTTTACCGGTGAGGGGTTCAGGAACACTTAAGTGTGTATAGAGTTTTAAAACATTAACAAGAAACATACCTAGGAACATATACATATTTGTTTGACCTCCTTTAAAATATGGTGTATTTCCGCAAAATGATTCCTAACGTCTCAAAGCTTTTAATTCCGTTTCATTTCCCCGCTTCTGTTATGGTCGGTGCAAAAATCTCTGATGATTACTCCTCCCTGTAGTAAAATGATGATAAAGATTAAATACCCATCTTGTTTGTCCTCTAATCAACACTTGCTACTCTAAAGTTTACACAGTAAGCTCGTGGGTGCACCTGACAAAAAATGAAAACAGGTTGGAAACTGATAGGAATGTGATAGAGAGAGCTATTTGTTTGACAAAGGTGCGAATTAT
The DNA here is from genome assembly GCF_019802595.1 of Syngnathoides biaculeatus. Classification (NCBI taxonomy): domain Eukaryota; kingdom Metazoa; phylum Chordata; class Actinopteri; order Syngnathiformes; family Syngnathidae; genus Syngnathoides; species Syngnathoides biaculeatus. The sequence continues at coordinate 20,455,171 of NC_084652.1, read as the reverse complement.
AGTATGGTGATTTAAAATGAATTAGAAATGTGGGGGAAGGATATGCAAAATGAGACAAAATGGCATCAGTCGAATCAAAGGTGTGTTAGCGTCAACTTTTCTGACCACTTCACCAGCTTTCTTTACATTTGCGGTAATGTAACACACTGGCCTTTCCTCTCTGTTTACCCTGGCCATCTGCATGTTTCTTCTTGTTTGAAGGAGGCAAGTGTGCCAAGGCCAAGATCAGGTTTTGTATTCGATTGCCTAGCAAATAACCTTTGAATCCCTGTAAAGTTGCAAAGTCTTCCTGTAATGTAATATCTTAGCATTGTGGATGCTTAGCATACTATGCGCCTTCAATTTCCCCTTTGGGGATAAACATCTCAAATGTTTTTTTATTGTTTCATTGGCTGTCTTTCTGCTAATGCCAACTTGACCAATCACACACTCTGATCTAATCCCCGAGAGGAAGAACTCTAGCCTGATGCCACGGGTGCTGGGGTCGTGGGGTCAAGTACAGCTAATTTATTCACTCAGTCAGATTTCCTCTGGCTTATGGATGGCAGATGGAGGGGTCTGATATGATATCACCCATCTGAATCACCCGAGGGAGAAGAGAGTTAGGGAAAGAGGGTGCGAAGGATCAATCGGAAGAGATGAGAATTCTAGGACAAATGGAAAAGGGAGGTCACATAGCAAAAAAAATATGTCAAATTAGAAGATGGTACAGAGTGACGAATAGCATGAAAGTTTATGGTATATACTTTTTTTGGTGCGTTGAACCTCATGTTCTTATCAGATATTTGTGTGGGTATGTGGGTGGGCAAAAAAATACGTGTGCCCTTATCTTGACACAAGTGGTTCTGGTCCAATAAGATCTGTGAGATGGCAAAAATAAGCGGCTTACACTGTGATCGAAGATGGCAGAGAGAGGAGAAATACTGCTTGAAGGATGAGAGGAGATGAGGATTCTGAGAAGGGGGGTGGATTGATCTGCTGAATAGAGGACAAGGAGGAGGCAATTGGGAAGAGCTGGAGGGAAACAAAGAAAAGAGATGTGATGTATTAACTTTTTCTAAAGGGAGTGGGAATAAGAGACAAAAACTGGCGGCAGCAATTAGTTAGTGTTGGGGTTTCCAGGCTCTGACATAAGGAAGACACTTTTTGGACACAATGCTAACAATAAAAGCAAATTGAGTACTTTCAGTAGATAGTTTCCATGATTTTTTTTTTACGATACACTACATTGATGGAGTAGGCAGGACATTGCTATGATTTCATTTTTTGATTTTGTCTCTTTACAGTTTGATCAAAGGAAGATGAGGAACCTACTGTAACATCCTTCAACAACGCTTCGGCTTTCTGAACTCGTCCGACAGACTTTCCATTTAAGGGGCTGAAATTTCAGTTTCAACTGAACAGAATAAACCAAAGAGCAGAACATCCCTGCCACAGAAAATCTGTTCTTAACCTCAGTACTGCTGCAAAGAAATGTACTAAAAACGCCATCTGAGTCAGATAGGCAATTGGCGAACAACTCACAACTATTATTCGAGACCCTTTTCAAACACCCTGTGTTCAGTTTCTCTGAGGAGGAGTCAGTTCCTCCTCTTCCTCCTAAAATCTTCTCAACAAATAACATCAATTTAGACATGGACCTCCACAGAGCTGCATTCAAGATGGAGAGCTCCTCCTACTTGCCAAATCCCCTGGCCTCCCCAGCCCTCATGGTCCTGGCCTCCACTGCTGAAGCTTCTCGTGATGTTTCTATTCCTTGTCAGCAACCACGCCCATTTGGTGTGCCAGTGTCTGTTGAGAAAGATGTTCACTTGCCATTTAACAATGGTTCATACACCTTTGCATCAATGTACCACCGTCAAGGTGCAGTCCCACCAGGTTTTCCCAACAGAGACTTTCCTCCATCCCTCCTCCACCTCCATCATCAGTTTGCTCCACCTAACCTCGACTGCTCACCAATCAGCATGCTGAATCACAGCGGTGTTGGGGCTTTCAGGCCTTTCGCTTCTCCTCCTGAGGATCGAGATGGAGCACCAGGTGGCTATCAGTCTGCTTTCACTCCAGCCAAGCGCCTCAAAGGCTGCATGGATGCAGAAGCGTCTCCCCACCTCCGTTACTCTGATGCTGAGGGCAAAGAATATGACTTTGGTGGTGCCCAGATCCCACCCGGGAGCTCACCCAGCAGCGCCTTGAAGGCCGTAGAAGACAGTGGAAAGAAGATCTTTGCTGTCTCTGGCCTTCTTTCAGACCGAGAGACTTCCTCCAGCCCAGAGGACCGTATTGAGCACTGTAAGTACTCATTTATATCTCCTCTGTATCCCTTTGTAGCATACACAGTGATAACAAAAACAGATGAAGGGTTTGACTTTTTGATCTCTTTTGATCCCCCCCCCCCAAAAAAAAAAAGTCATGTAACCATATCCATTTCAGGACCTTTAATTAAAAAGAGCAACTTGCAATAGAATTTTACACACTTGCTTCACACACCCCAATAAACAATCCCATCTATGTTTTCTTGTCATCGCCTCTCTTGGCTCATCCAATCCTTGTTTCACAAGCCCACAAGCTCCACTAGTCACATTAGCATTCTCTGTGGGAGGGGCTGCCATTTGGAACTCTTGCACTCTGCATGCTGCATATGTGCGCGTGTGTGTGCATGTTGGTGCATGTGTGAGTGTGATGGAAAAGAGAAGGAAGAGTTCCAATCACAAAAACACAAACAGCCTTTGGCAAAGAAGTCATCTTGTCGTCTACAAGCTATATCGGATCTCTGAGGCAAATTACCTGTTGTCGATGTAGTTATTGTGAATAATTTTACGGGTCACATTGTATCCGTCTCATATTACTGCTTGTTCATATTCGTCCTGATATTGCTTATTTTGCTATTTTTAATCTTCATCTTCATCCTCCACTCAACCATCATCTCAGATGTTAAGATGACGTGTTTTAGTGGGATGAATCCTTGAATTAATAAATGACAGACTAAACGGACGACCTGAGGCTAATCCGATAAAAACAAACCATGCAAGGGAAATTTAGGCAGGAACTAGAGCTCTGAAGGAATGAGTGTTCAGCTTTCAGTAAATCACACCTAAATGCCTCACCTGGTGCAAAGTGCACAAAACCACCAGACAGATTTCACTTATTTTTTTGAGCATTCATTTGTCTAACGTTCCATAAGAGGCAGATCTGCTGTACATTTGCAAAAAAGTGATACTGTTCAACATTAACACTGAAAATTTGGAGCATCTCGTACGGTGGAAAATGTTGTTTTTGCTGTCTTTTGGAAAGGCTGAATCCCAATCTAATCAGGTTAAGTCCTGGCACAAGTGGCCTCCACCTTCACTGTAGGCTCCTAATGCAATTGGATGTGTGGAAGCTCTGCTCACAGCAAAAAATCATGGCTTCTACTTGACTGGTTCTGGTCGTCGCATATAGACGCGTAAGGAACAAACAACGCTTCAGCACAATCCCATGAGGTTGGAAGCAGTAAAATAAAAGTTTGAAGGCAATGTCTGCTGCTACATAACATAACATAACAATACAACATAAAGTAGCCTCATGGTGAACAAAAAAGAAGCACCAAACATTTCACGTTCCTTCTTTTAGGAATTTCTTACAAGACAACAAGCTAAATATTGGTTTACTTTGACAAAGGATCAATTTTCTGTTACCCAATCAGCACAATATCATGATGGTTGTGAACCCATTGGAAGTGTTTTCAAAATCTACACAATAGTAAGTTTGGTACCATACTACCATATCATACTGAATCATCAAACTGCAGTGCTCGATGGGGAAAAAAACTGAAATAAAATATGTTAAATTTGCATTACTGAAGATTTATTGGAACAGTTTACTTCATTTCCACTCCTGCATTCATTCCTCAATGTGATTATAGCAAGAATCATCTCTCATCACACATAATCCAAAGCATGTGAGGAATCCTCTTTACTGATAACCAGATATTCTAATACAACAACTTGAAAAGTAGTATATCTCAGCGTTCTCTGTATGCATGTCTGTCATCTCTGAGCAAAATTCTTCAGGGAACATGTGCCAGTGCTATGCAAAGCCTTCCCAAATCCCCCCTATGCTCATGCAGACACGTTGACTGTTAAATAAACCTGTGAACCTATCACCCACTAAACCTGCACATAAAGGCCACATCATGTCTTTTAGGACAAAAACATATCATATTAATATAAGTCCTCTTACTTTACTTAGTTCAATGGTTTAATGCAAATCGGATTGGATCAAAAAAAGAATTAAGAAAAGTGACAGGACCTGTATGCAATTGGAATTACTGGAATGTTAACAGAGACGACCTTGGCACATTCATTTTCTTGCAGCAAGTATTGTGTTTTTGTACATATTCATGTTGCACGAGACAATTGCCTCGGTATTCAACGTTTGCTGTCGTCTTTGTTTTATCTTGGCTCTTCTACAAGCTCTCTATCTTTCCTCAATGTATTGTTCCAAGTCTGATCAGTTTCATTTTCCTTGGCTCACCACATACAAGGTAGTTAGATGCAGAATGAACCTAATTGATTGACCCTGCAAAACCTGGCTCACTGATCTTTTCACTTTCTCATATTACTTAAAAAATCAGGTCTGAGAAAATTAGGGTGCAAAAGAATGCTCCAATGTTTCCCACCACTGCGGCAAAATGAAAGGGATCAATTATTAGGTTGTTGAATAAAAAGAATGATGTACATACAGTACATACAAAGGTAGATATCAGAACATCCAATCCAGAAATGATGGATTTAGCTGGATCTAGTGTCATATTGATCATATACTGTGGCGCATCAGCGTGTTGCTTGAAACGTGTCATCGTTTTGCCATCAACATGTGACAAACATTCTCTCATCATATGCAGTTCAAAGTGGAACAAGGTCTACTTTTCATTCTCCTCTTTGCCTTTTATGTTTCATTGCTTCTTTGTTTATTTTCTTGTTTCTACATGTCCACAGATAACAGTTGTTGGTTTGGTTTTTGCAGTCTTGAAGCACAAAGTTTGTATATGATGAAAAGTTAATTAAAGTTAATTTTTATGTTTATTTAGTGATTTCAATAACAAGACATGTTATAGTTTTCACACTTTCTCCTACTTTTGCTCCATGTATTTATCTGTCCTCTATTTTTTTTCCCTTGCTGTGGTGCATAATAGGTTAAAAAAAATCTCTCAGGGAGACAGAAATGCTCATCCTTCCTCTTGTCTTCACAAAAATCTGTCACCCTCCACCTTGGCAGCCCTCCCCCTCTATCTCTGCCTGTCACGGTCCAGTGGCAGGGTTAAGTTAAGTAAGAGTGTTCTAATAATTAGGACTGGGAATCGCCTGCCTACCGCAGTGTGTGAGAGTGAGCGTGTGTGTGTGTCTTCCTGACAGTCCTGAGCCACATGTTAAAAGCCTTGTCCTCTCTTGTTGCCTCCCTGTCAGTCCCCCACTGTGTGCCACACACATCCATCCATACCCACCCAACCTGGTCTACTTATAGTGGTGGTTTTGGGTCTCATGTTAGTCCAATAGCATGGATGGCAGTGCTCTCATAATATCAACACTGCAAACTCGGTCACTTTAAAATAACTGATGTACACTCAATAGCCCTTCAATTGTTCTTGACAACAACCCATCCTTCCCTTGAGCTCTGTCTGTGTGGTAAGTGCAAGCAAGTATAGCAGAGCACCACAGAGTGTGTACGTCAGTGTGTGTGTTCATGTGTGTGTTAGTTGTTGTGAGTCCTGTGGTCACCGTTGCAATGATGGTTTGTCTTAAGGATTAGCCCCTTCCTGTTGATTCTTTTGTTGTCCTGGCCACTCTGTTTGAAGACAGAAAACTACCGCATGTGTGTCTTTTACTTGTATACATATGTGATTGATGCACATGCATGTATATGTGCACGTGCTTGTTTTCCTAAATTAAATTGTCTAAAAGCATATATTGCTATCTATCTATCTATCTATCTATCTATCTATCTATCTATCTATCTATCTATCTATCTATCTATCTATCTATCTATCTATCTATCTATCTATCTATCTATCTATCTATCTATCTATCTATCTATCTATCTATCTATCTATCTATCTATCTATCTATCTATCTATCTATCTATCTTAGTACTAGTTTATACTATAGATAGATGTGGATGACCTCGTTCATTCCAGCTACTCTCTGAATGAGACAGATGAGTTCATTCACTTCCAAATTAATGCAAAAATTGGAATTCCATGCAATTTTTTGGGGGGGGGGCGGTGAATTCTTCCTAGTCCTAATATACACACACTCTGTGGTGCCTTGACATTCTGTCCATGTCGTTAAGTCAAAACATTCATCTCAACTCTTCTTTCCCCCATTTAAATTAATGGCCACAACATTCTTTTTTTTATTTTTTTATTTTTGAGCGAAAAAAATATCTTATACCATTGTACTTACTAAAAAAATAGGGTAGAAGCCAGTTCTGTATAATACAGTCTGTAAACATACAAAGAAGAACATAATTATTATTCTGCTGTTCTCCCACTCAGTAAATTGCTGTAATGTCATTACTTTTTTTTTTTTTTACCAAGGATGAAGAATATATCCCTTTTCCACCATATAGCACCAAATAGCAGTTTTGCAAAGGGTTAGAAAAAAACAACATTGTCGATGGTGTTTGTCTGAAAATGGCTTTTTCCATTTGTTTAGTCCTTCCCCAAGATTAAGCTGTGATTGGAACACTATGTAATGGTCTTCATTTGATTATTAGTTTCATCATTAACTTGTACTGGGAGCAATAAATGCTTGAAACTTCTCTTTTTTAATGAATGTTCACCATTTCTAAAAATGCTCTTTACTGCCACCATTTAACCCCTCGTGTGATAGGTCACTGGTATCTCTACGTACCACTGTCCATTGTCAATGTAAAATAAAAAAAAATCACTAACCATTTTGTGTTGATCAAAATGATCTGATGCTACATTAACAATTCACATGCAAATTTAGCCGGACCACGCCTTGTAAGAGAAAGCACAAACACACACAAACATACTGCACAACTGCAACATTATCCCTCTCCCAATAAAAAAAAAACGGATTCACAAGTACTAAAAAAGTTATTGATCCTCTTTTGCAAACACTCCTGGTCTGCAGTGACTTGTGGTATTCACAGATCCCCATATGCAGATAATTTCAAAGATTCCTTCATTTTGTCAGCTTTTCCTTCCCACCTCTTGTGCATCTTTTTATTTTTCTCCATCACTCCTCCCTCCATTTTTGTCCTTATATCCCTTTCACTTCCTCTGCACACCACTCCCCTCCTCTCTTTTTCAGTAATCTAATCTGCAGCCAGTTTGTGGATGCAGTCTAGTGTGACCGTATCCCCCCCTCTCTTCCCCTCTTCTGTCACTTTCACGCACACACAAACACACACACACACATACAGTTTCCAAAAAGGCCCTCTGCCTTGGCAGAGGGGCCTTCCCCCTCCCTGTCCTGGTCACACCCTCTTTAATATTGAATTATTCATCAAATCTGATTGGTTCCTGCTGATGGTAGCCATGATGCGAGTGAACAGTTTGTGTGTGCATGTGTGTGTGTGTGTGTGTGTGTGTGTGTGAGTGAGGAGGGAGCTGTGGTTTCAAGATTGTTTAGTTTTCCTTACCGCACGGTCTGTTCACAAAGCTGCGGTGGACCATAAGTTCACACACAGATGCATGCTTTGCTCATTTATATATTACAAGCACTGCTAAACCCAGTGCACCTGTTGCTTTTGGATGCAAAATTTTAAATGTGGATTGAAATGTATATTTCAAAAAATATAAATCTGCAATATGTATGTGTCTACTCATGAACTCAAAATTGCAATATTAATTAGCGTGTGCCGCATAAAACCCCCAAAGTCCCCTTTGAAAGGGTGAAAGAAATCAATATTGAATCTTTCATATGCATGCTAGAATGTGTGCTTGCTGAAATGATTTGCACAGGAATCTGAAGTAGTTTGGTGCTCTGCGGGGATGAGACTAAGTAGAAAAAGACTGAAAAAGTTTCCCTACGTTTATTACGTTATGTTTCCAGCACTATTTTGTTTGTTAACAGGATTTCACCAAACTATGAAAGGTGGAGGGAATATGCATCCAGGATTCTCTGCTACGTTCAAATTAGGAGGGGCATTTTGAAAAACTATTTTTTCTGAGTGAATGAACCATGAATTGTATTGTTAACATTCAGTCGTGGAAGGTATTCATAAGGTTATCCAATATGATGCACCATATTACATTGCTTATCCGTAGCAGTTGCCACAGTTGTTCTGCATTTCAATGTTCATCTTATGGAGCAGCTCAAAGTTATTTTCACAACGTTTTTCATGTAAATCGCATCGTAAGTGCTGTATTTGAAACCTTCCCTATGTGTAAAATACAAATGTTCAATAAAATATTGTTTGCACGGCATTGTCAGGTTTATCCAGCCGATTCTCTCGTTGCACTTGTACGCGTGTAAAATTGCATTCGTGGTGCAGGCATTGTTAAAGGCGTGAACAGCCAATGATCACGGATTTGCCCGCACTTGAGGAAAAGACAGGGATAAATTTGAGGATGAGTGTGTCGCCGTTTGCTCATGTGATTGTTGACCTTGTAGTGGGGCGCCATACCTAAAATTTCTAACCGAGGGAAGTTTGGGCCTGCGGAACAGTAGCAAACACACGGTCCTTAAACAGTCACAGGGTCGAGTCCAAGCTTTCATAGTGTTTGTGGAAATCTCAAAGGACTAAAGCAATCCCCTCATCCTTTTTTACTCTTCTAACTTGCTCCATCCTTCCATCCCCCCCCTCCTCTTGCTCCTCTTCTCCCCCGTCACTGGCTGTGTGAGGAATCCCAGCCCACCGTTCAGCAGATGAATAATTTAGCGGTGTGTGTATCATCTGTTTACCGTGCTAATCCATCTGTCAGCAGGCACCTATCGATTCGCGCCTGCTTGGTAATTGTGCATCCGTGCCACACATGCACGCATGCACACACACACATGCTCGGCAATACAGGATGCACAAAAACACACCAGTGCACCTTTATGATGTGCAACTTAGCTCATATTCAGATCCTGTAGCTGTTAGCTGGACTTCATTTTCATTGAGTGAAAGTGATTGCAGAGTCAAGGTCATGAGAAACAATCTGACTGCACAGGCTTCTGGGAGTTTTTTTTGGTCATTTTGTGGTTTCTTTCCCTTGTTGTTGTTTTTGTTTGTACAGTATCAAAGCAAAGGTAGGTGCAGGTTTTGCATTTCCATTTGTTAAACAAGGACAAAATGTAAGTAAAATGTTCAATCTGAATTCTAGTGTAATCATGTACTGGAATTTATCATCTTTACTGAAAGCCTAATTTATCAAATTGTTTTTTTTATTTATTTTCATTTTTCCCATTCCTGTGTTTTCTTTGATTCTAATTATACATAATTACAATCAACCTCAGATAAGAAAAAACAATACATGACGGAATAATATACTACAGTAAATGATGAATGTTTGAACATTATGTATGTAACTATTGCAGTAAAACTGATCATCTGGATTAACTATTGCTTAACATCTGTAATAAAAAAAGAGACGTTTTCTGTTTAAATTCTCAAATCTGAGCATCAAAGCAGAAAGTGAGACTAACAGATAAAAAAAAATCCCATTTTACTTCAGTTGTTCACAGATCCTAATTCCTATTTTCAAATTAGGTATTCAATTGTGAAGTTGTTTTTCATTAACCTTAATTCCAGCTCTTCTTTTTTGTTTCCTGCACCGCCACCATTGCCCATCTCAAATCTCAATGGTATGATGCCATCGACACACATTCCTATTTCCTATGTTTTGGATTTAGGCATAATTGCAATGCAACATTAAAGAAAATTGAAAAGAAAGCAGTCAATTTTTACAAATATTCCTCAGTATTGTTGAGTGAAACAAATTGAGATATTAATGAGCAAAGTATTTCTGAAATAGTCAAATGTTTTGCCAGTAATTCATTTAATATTTTGTTGTGAGCAATAAAGGCCCCAAATTAACTCATTGTATTCATTATATGTGTTTTTTTATTAGTCTTTCGATTAATAGCAATAAGTAGTAATAATAGTGATCATAAATTTGCTACGTGAAATATCAAAATCAGTATAAAAAAAATCTTGATCAGTGGGGCCTTACTTCATAACATCCATCCATCCATTTTCTGAGCCTCTCATCCTCACAAGCGTCGTGGGATTGCTGGAGCCAATCCCAATTGTCATTGGGCATAAGGCAGGGTGCACCCTGAACTGGTTGCCAGCCAATCACAAGGCACATGGAGACAGACAACAGTCGCACTCACATTCACAACTTGGGGCAATTTAGTGTCTCCACTTATTGCATGTTTTTGGGATTTGGGAGGAAACAGAAAATCCACACAAAGCAAAGCAAAGCAAGGCAAATGTTTTTGTATTGTGCATTTCATACACAAGGTTAATCAGTGCAGGCACGGAGAGAGCATTAAAACTCCACACAGGCGGGGCCGGGATTTGAACCCTGGGCCTCATAACCGTGAAGCAAAGGCTCTAACTGGTCATTCCATCGGGCGGCCTAACTCATAATAGTACAGAAGGAAAAAGATGATAGACGGTGCCGTGGAATAATGAATCAGTAGGTGACCACTGATGGTTGTAATTATTAAATGACTGGTTTTAAAAGCTCATTGATTGATGTCATTCGATACTTGAGTGAATGCTAATTACTGCTTTAGTATGTTAACACATGGATATATGGAACACACAGACACACACATACTTTGAAACAAACAATTGTTTGCCTCTGCTCGGACCCTCACGTCTGATGCTACGCTGAGTCCATGTTGCATGAGTGAAGACCAAAGGAAAGAAAAATGGGGGGAGAAAGAAGACTAGTTACATGTCACCTTGGTATAAACCTGTGGCACTTTTCATTCTTTCAAGTTTGTGTGATTGTGTGTGTTCCAGTTGATTGATTCTGTTCAGTAGTCCACTAGCCCGGTAAACACACACGTTCGCTAGGGTGTGCAGCAGGGTTCATTTGGATGTAGAGCGACTAATATCACACACCCCCGGCAAAATGCGAGGAATTCTCCCCTGTGGGATATGTGTCACATCTGTGTGTGTGTGTGTTTGTAGTGTACTTGCATTTACCCCCTCTCTGGATGTGTGTCTTTCTGGATGGCCATATTTGTGTCTACGAGTGTGTGTCAGGGGGTGTTAAAAGAAGGCAGGGGCTTAGCAGAGCAAAAGAGAGCAAATCTGTCAGCTCTCCCTGGGCAGACAACCCTTCTGACCCTCATTCAAAGACATTGATTCTCCTCTACACCCAACAGAGGAGGCTGTGTGTGTGTGTGTGTGCATGCGTGTGGAAGTGCACAAGTGCTTAACACAGCCCGATGTCTCCTCCACATCCGTTCTCATGAAACATTGTTAAAGGAGATAAAATATACTTGATTGTATAATCAATTAAATAGTTTTTCAGATATTGACGCAATAGCGATGCTGAATCAGAGTTTTTAAAACATAAAACACAAGGTGACAGAGTTGACCACTTTCACATTTCTCATTTTCATGTCGCTGTCACGTATGACAATTCAGTTTCAGGCATTCTGTACCACAATTTTAACGTTTTCAATCTGAATAAGTGAGACGGTCCACTCATTTTTGTCTGCCAACAGAAAACACTTAGAAAGTCGTATAAATGTTAGGGAGAACTGCGAACTGTGCTGTTCCCAGTCTAACATCTTGTTGCTAAATGACATTATAGATATGCTGTAGAGTGCTGTAACTTTCAGCAAAACTACATATTTTTCTCCAATTCTTAAAGCCATTACCTGCCAATTGACAAACTAAAATGACGTTTTTCTGCATAAAACATTGAGGTAAATGACAATAAAATTGCTCATAAACTTGAATAAAAGCACCACAATGGAGACATACTGTATTTTACATGACCCTAAGTAATAACAATGCTAAATAATAATATCCAGGGCAGATTTTATGACACAGTTAGAATAAAGGGCAACAATTGCAATGAACAAAAATAATACCGACTCTGCATCAATGTCAGAAATGCTGTTCAGGTCACATCTTAGGACCCACCGCGGGCAGGCAGGTGCAAGGTCTCCGATAATAGCTCATCGCTGGCCAACCGATAATGGCAGTTTGTGAGCGTTGGGCAAGTCAGAGGGGGGAGCGCGGGGTGGACTTTGACAAGGTGAGGTTGTTGTCTACGGTAAGGCAGGGCCATAGTATAATGTGGTCAGGCTGCATGCTGACCCTGCTCCTGCTGACTTACGCGCTCGGGATAAGCTGAAAAGTGTTGGCTGTGATAATGAAAGTCAGGTTCAATTGCAGGAAGAGAAAATGAGGGAGGATAAAAATGGACATGTGAAAGTCAAAAAAAGATGAAGGGGGATTGTGATGATGGATGCACTTGATGAGGATCAAGTTAAATTTGAGTCAGATGTATGGGTACTGAATAATTGAGGGAAATTTCATCGACAAATATTTTGTTCTAATTACATTTTTAAGATCACATGTCTTGGCATGACTAACACATCAAGACGTGAAAATTCAAGGTCTTGACCTTGCACAACTGTCACGTCCCATCGGAACGCGGGTAGGACCCAAATGCAGGACTCGAACGACGCAAGGTAGTTCAAGGAGAAACGTTTATTGTATGCCGAGGTCGGGGATCGAGCAGGCAGTCCGGTGCAGCAGCGGTAGTTGGGACGCCGGGCGAAGAGAGCAGGTGAGCGGACAGGCAGGAGTTGGTACACAGGAGAACGATTAAGGGAGGCAGAAGTATCAAAGGAGTCAGGCTTACAAGGTTGGTCAGAGAACAGGCGAAGGTCGGTACACACGGGTTATCGATCAGGGATACGAGTGCTGGAACGGGACATGAAGCTCAACGAACTGGAGCCGGCCAGTCGTGATCGGGGTCATATAAATACACAGCATAATCAGCCTGCATGAGGCGCAGGTGTGCACCTCCCAATCAGCGCACCTGCGCAGACACCCGCACAGCTCGTGCTGGAGCGGCAGGATCATGACAGTAACCCCCCCCCTCAAAGGCACGGCTCCCAGACGTGCCTAAATGAAAGAAACAGACAATAATTAACACAGGCAGGGGTGGCCGGAAGGAGGGTCCGTAGGAGGGCACGCCCCCCCCCCCCCAACCCCAGTCTGGTGGCCATCCAGGCCACCAAACGCAAGACGTCCGGGTGGACAGGTCAGGAGGACAACCCGGACGCCAAGCACCAGGGTCCCCACGGAGCAATTCGGGTGGACGACCTCTGTGAGGAACCAAACGACGAAGCAGGAACCAGGCCGAGGCAGGCAACTGCTCCGGACGAGAACCTCCCACGCCGTGGTTGTGAGACGACCAGGGCCTCGTCGCCACCGAGGCTTGGTCAGGAGGCAGCCGTGGATTGGTCACCAACGAGGCCAGGTCCTGAAGCGGCTAGGAGCTTCACTCCCATGGCGGCTTGTGCTCGTTTGCAAAATTACCAAATGCACACCACCCCATCTTACTTTTGCTTTTGAATGACCTTAGATGCCGTCACTCGATGGCGATACACACAATAAATTATTGAGTTGTCACATGTGCATATTAAGAAAACGACTCTTGCAAATTAGGGGATATGATGCAAATTTAATGAACACAAGAGCGCAAAATGTTAATGCAATCTTCTTTGTCGCTAACGTGTATGCAATTCAACTTCATTTGGATGAAAAGGACACAGCATCTCCACTTGATTTCTTTGTTTCCTCTCAGTATCCACGCACACACGTGCACGTGGTGTGGGCCCCAGATGGCATGCTGGTGTCAGGGTGAGAGAGGTTTGTTAGGATCAAAGAGCTCCAGTGTGTGGCCCCTCCACCCTTCACTTGCTTTCTTCTTCTCTTCGTTCTCTCTCTCCCATTTTATTCCTCCCCTTCCACCCCTTTCATTCGCCACTTCCTCTTCCCCCTTTCTGCCTCTCTCTCTGTCCCTCTTCATTTTTCCCCTAATCTATCCATCACAAGTGTTGGTGAATTATTCATGTCTGTCTGTCCCCAAAGCCTTGTCACCTCTCCTCCACTCGCTAGACCCTCTCTTTCCTCTCCTCCATTGCCTTCATCCCCTTTTCCCTCCCGGATTTCTGCCCCTCCCCTCATGTCCTCCACACTCCACCTCCTCTTCTGTCATCTCCAATGTGTTCCTGCAAACATCTTGACCACACATGACTTACACTTGAATACCAAAGTTTCACCTTCTCAAAACCAATTACATTTTTTACATCTGCAAGACGAAAGCTTTTAGTGGTTGGGTGGGGTTACAAAAATGCAGAATGTGGCGAGACTGATTTTTGTTAAGCTCCTCCAAAATCCTCATCAACCATCTTAAATTTAAAATGAGCATTTGATGACCCCCCCCATATACAGTACATGAATTATCAAAGGATATCAATTATTTATACAATATCTTTTATTTATTTTGTAATTAGGACATAAATCTTGGTATGAATTTATAAATTACTGTACAGAGCAAATGCAAGTGGGATTCATAGAAATAATATATACAACAAGAAAATACATATTTAATTTCCTAAACACAAAAGATAAATGTGAACAGGAAGTAAAGCAGTGATGACGCATCAGAAGATGCGACTTTTCTACATGTATGTGTGCGAATGTACGTAAACGCAGTGGAAAGCTATTAATCATAGGCTATCTCAATGAATACAAATGGGGGGAGCTTAGTGATTACTGACAAAGTACTTTGTATTTCCCCAAAGGTGGAGCGCATCTGCGGATGTTTTTTTGATGACTAGAGAGCATTGCTGTAATCACCGCATGAGCTTTTTGATGCACAAGTGTTAAGTCCTTGCAACGGTGTGAGTGTATGTAAGTTTTTGTGTATATCTGTGCGTGCACTGCATGCACTCACATTCATCACATGCTTGCCATCTCCCAAAAAAAGGGCCTGCTTCAATCAATTGCTTCCCAGTTACTGCTACGATTAAAACATCTTAAAAATGTCTTTTTCACTTTCACTCTGCGCTTCTTAGACACACACACACGCTGCTCACTATTCAGTGGAGGTTCCTGCAACATCAGCAGCTTATAGCGCTCAGCCATAAGAGGCTGATCAATCCATACTTGCACTGATGAATTACAAAAGTCAAGACCCAAAGAGAGAGGGCAAATGGTAGAAGACTGGAGGAGGATAGGGAGCGAGATGGGGGACTGCAAATGTCAAATAAAATGTTTGTGAAGAATCCAGAGTACAATTTTAGAAAATGACGACAAGGCCAACGGAGCCTTGGTAAGATAGAACAGAGTGTTGGGTAAGATTAAGGGAGAAAGATTTAGGGACACTATCAAAACTTGAACAAAATTCATCTTGTGAACCATCTTCAACCTTTTTCATTTAGTTATTTCTTCCCATATTGTAACTGCTGCCGAATTATAACACACTCATATACTTGCATGTGAAACTACTGAAGGGAAACATAAAGTCATGATAATAATAATTTAAAAATAATTATGAAATGAGGACTAATGTGATACTGTGTTAATTAAGAGTCATAGCAATCTTTCATGATTAAAAAACGGATTATTGAATGAAACTTTGAAGGAAGCCTGAAATTAATTAAAGTTCACCCATAATCTGGTATTTAAAGCAGAATAAACGTGTACTACTCACAATTCCTGCACATCTGAAAAATACACAAGAAGACTTAACATTATTCACTTGTGAGGTCGGGCCTATCTCAGCTGACTTGGGGCAAGAGGCAGGCACACACGAACTCCAAATAACATTGGAAAATAGATTTAGTTGCAAAATGTACAAAGTTTTCAATCAATATTCATCATATTGAAGCAACCGAGAACTCCAAGATTTTTTAATTCCCCTTGTTATGTTGATCATTGTAAACTGAGGTAAGTAATTACAGTATTTTACTTGCATAGTCAATCCAAACTATTATCTGTATTAGATTTGTACTTTTGTACAGACAAGTTTCAATCACATTGGAATGTGTAATCCCTGGCTTTGTGGCCGTTAAGTAGAGGTCTCCTGTTTTTAATCTGTAAAAATACAAACCTTTCAATTAAACATGTCGAACAACGCCAGATTTGGTGCGACCAGGCCTTAAAATTTTACCGGCATAGTTTAGCCCACATCACCATCAATGTTGTTTTTCCTCACACATTTCTGGGAAAATTAAAGGTAGATTTATCTGAGCCAGTCCGTGAACACAACCTTCCTTCCCTCTCTGCCCATCCTTGACTGTGATAAATTGGTAGCTATGTATGACAGCTTTGTAGCCGCCGGGAGGCCCCTCCTGCCTTGTTTAGCTGTGATTCCAGTTGACAGCTTTAGGAGCGTGTCTTTATTTAAGAGCGGCTGTAATTACACAGGCTTTAGCATATGTAGACGGCCAGATATGATTCAAGTCGACGCGGCCGAGAAGGGGGAGAGGGGAGCTCAATGGCTGAATGAGAAGAGAGATAAAGCACAATACGACAAGGAAGCGGGAAGGGGAGAGGATGGGAAAGAGACAGAGAGAGAGATATGGCTAGCGGGGCAGACTGATGGAGCAATTGAGATATGCGGAGAGGGCAGTCGGGAACAGCGAGAGGAAGAGATATGGTTTAGCAAATAAAAGACAGCGCGCTGCTGCTGCGAACACTTCCCCTTATGATGCCTCATTAGGGCTTAGGGCGGCAGATAGTGCCTGTTACGGAGATCTACGGCCTCGGCGCTGAGAGAGAAACAGAAGGGCAGAAAGAGAGGCGAGTGAGGAGCACGGCCCCGGGCGACAAGCCTTGTAATGGCCTGCAAAAAAAAAAAAAAAATCATAACATGAATCCGGAGGAAATGAATGGAAATCAAAAATTTATGAAGCGGAAAGTAAACTTTTGCTCTAAGAAATCAAAATATGACATCAGGAGCACTTGATTATTCCAGAAATAGTTTGTTCTAGAATGACCTAGGGTATGTCCAACTATCGCTATAAATATTTAAAGGGCTCCTGTCATGAAATGGATGATTTTCATTATGTTATTAGTGAAAAAACGTCAGCCAATATGGGCCCATGTGTTTTTTCCCCACAAAACATGATTTTGACATATACAGCTTTTTGTAACTCCTGCCATGAAAATCCTCTCGAGGGATTTGTTTTCGAGACGAAGCAGGAAGTGACGTAAAGGACAGTGGCGCCCCCAAGTGGACTCGTTTGTTTCCATTAGTTTTACCTCCAGGAAGGTAGCTCGTTGTTCCTTCGTTCGGCTCAACGGTGTTCAACAAGTACTGCGGCAGCTTTGAACATCCCCCTAAAAGCAGCACGGCTCAGCTCCATTATATGCCACCATGGCGCCGAAAATCAGCCACACATTAGAAGAGGCGCCACGTTCAGCGGTCACTGCTTTTGCGAAGGCTACGCGTCGGGCTTTGCGGACGGGGGCGGCTCTGAAGAACCCAGCCGAGAATGCCTAACTCAGCCACGTGCGCTCATAAAGTG
Organism: Syngnathoides biaculeatus; assembly: GCF_019802595.1. NCBI lineage: Eukaryota > Metazoa > Chordata > Actinopteri > Syngnathiformes > Syngnathidae > Syngnathoides > Syngnathoides biaculeatus. The sequence goes on along the minus strand of NC_084652.1, from coordinate 20,437,655 downwards.
CCCCGGCTCGACTGTGTTGCTCAGTACCGCGGCTTCTGTGAATGACCCTCTAAAGCAACACGTCTCGATTCCATCATAAGCTGCGATGAGCCGCGATGGCTCATCTCCGTCGCGGAAGTGGATCGGACGGGGATGTGGTTTAGCCGTTATCGCATATCATCTGAATATGGCTCGAAACAATAGTGTAATATTGCCGCGGTAACTTCACTCGGTTGTGTGGTGTTCTCCTTTTCAAAAAGAGCTTCCGTGTCAGAAGGGGCACATTTGTCTCTCATAGTTAAGGTGCACCGCATGTTTTCATTGGCGAATGTCCGGGTGACGTCACGGACGGAGGACGCAGCCAATATGCCGATCACTTAGATATCGTAGAATGGCACTTCTGCAACTTTGCACATGGATGATGCCCTCTCCGCTCACATTTATTTTTTCGTATAGACATTAAAGTGAATAATGTTATATGTGTTTTTCCATTACAATATCTATTTTAGAATTTTTATAGGGATGACACTCGGGCTTTAACATGTGTCACTTTTTTTGTAATATTAAGAATGTTAAATGCTACATTTAAAAGGACCTAGTTGCGCTATCTATCTATCTATCTATCTATCTATCTATCTATCTATCTATCTATCTATCTATCTATCTATCTATCTATCTATCTATCTATCTATCTATCTATCTATCTATCTATCTATCTATCTATCTATCTATCTATCTATCTATCTATCTATCTATCTATCTATCTATCCTGCCATCCACCCATATCATTTGGGACATCCTTCCATCCATTTTCTTTGCCGTTTATCCTCACGAGGGTCAAGGGAAGTGCTGCAGCCTATCCCAGCTGTCAACGAGCAGGAGGCGGGGTACACCCTGAACTGGTTGCCAGCCAATCGCAGGGCACATGGAGACAAACAGCCACACTCAAAATCCCACCTAGGGTCAATATAGAGTGTCCAATTAATGTTGCATGTTTTTGGGATGTGGGATGTGCCCGGAGAAAACCCACGGAGGCACGGCGAGAACATGCAAACTCCACACAGGTGGGTCTGGGATTGAACCCGGGATCTGAGAACTGTGAGGCCAACGCTTTACCAGCTGAGTCATCATGTTGCCCATTTGGGACATATAACAGTAAAAAAAAAAAAATAAAAAAATAACATTATCAAGTATCAACAATTCAGAGACAATTACTTCATTTTGAATGCCAACAACTGCCAATTATTTAAATACTCATACAGTATTTTTAACATTGACCAATCTTAATAGAAAGATAGATGTTATCTAATAGTTTGCTTATTTGGCGAGTTCGTGTGACAAAATATAAGAATGAATTCTTCACCAATGTAAATTACTAACACCTATATTTAAGTTATTACTCCATCATTATCGCTCTGGTAGTGTTAATCTGAACTGATCTTGGTAAAATCTTTTTTTTCAATCAAGTTGATATTGTTTTTTTTTTCATTCATTATATTATATTATACTCAATATGTGGTGCACTGTGTGTACCCATTGAAGTCAGTATACGAGGAGTGTCACAACAGACGTGCCAGACGCAAACACAAACTACAAGTTTTCCCTATCAGTGTGGGCCCAAATATGAACATGCACAACCAGATAGAGATCCTTCTGGGTTTTCTTTGTTCAGCACATTAGAAGAGACAGAGTTGTGGCAGGACAACCTGTGGCCATGTTACCATAACAACTAGCCTAAGCATCCTACAGTTCTTGACTGTGAAACACAATTTCCCTACTTAAAGAGCCTGGTTCCATATGATTTTGTCTTCCTTGAGTAGCTTCACGGGATTATCAAGGGGACACATTTTGAAGACCTGGATGACATCAAAATGACCATCACCATGGAGCTGAAGGGAATCCTGGAAGAAGACAGGGCAGAGAAAGCTGGGAAACTATGTTATAGTTCATAGACATTACTTTGAAGGAAAAAAAAAATATAGCTTCTAGTTTGGATCAGAAATATATCTTTTGTGACGCCAGTCCTGCGATTTTTCTGACTCAGCTTCGATAGCCTGCTGATTTTCCCTTTATACTGTCTCTTCTGCTGTGGTTTGCCAAACCTTATTCGAGCCTAATTTGCATGTAAGTCCAAAGTCTTTGTTTTAAGCGTACTGTATCCTGTTAGTCCTCACTCATAACTGTATTATGATCATACAGAGGAATCTCAACATTTAAACAATTCCAAAGTTGCGTAAGAACTGCATAGACATCATTTGGATAGATGCTTTCTTAGAAAACATGGGGTCATGTTATATGTGTCGCTGATTATCAATGGATTATGCAATCCCTGCATTTAACACAAAATAGTCAAACTGATGTAGGACAGAAGGCTGCATTGTTGCTGTGCTAACGCTGGTACTTACACATTAGTAAAAGACGTGCCACCATAGAATTCTGTGGTGTTAAATGAAGAAGAAAAAAATTCCAAAGAGAAGGACATATAAGGAATCGGATGTCGTCCGGGTGATGTAAAAAAAAAAAGAAAGACCAAATATCATGAAAATAAATGTCTCCCATTCTTCAGAATGTGTAAGAAAGATAGTGGATAATTTATCACCAGGTTCTGCGAGCACTAATTAGCAGCCTCATTTGAACAAGCTAAGAGAAATGGTGGAGAAGAGGGAAGAGGAAGACTTAAAGGCAGATGTTAATCTAAGCCGTCCATTGTCAGTCGCTGAACTTGGCTGCTGGCTGGTTTACCATGGCAGACAGCTGTAAATCTAGCACGCAACCTTTTCACAATAGGTCCACAATACACACAGATGAAGGCCATCGAGATCCTGTCTGACACAAGTGTTGCCGCCCCACTGACAAATTGCCTTAATCAGAGAACGCACACAAATCAACGCTGTATTATTCGCGTGCGTCTGTCCGTAATCGGTAGACATTTTGCTACAGTTAAGCAAAGTTGTAAATTGGAATCTTTTGTTTCTGTCATGAAAGGACCCGTGTTATCTGCGAGCTACAGGTGTTTGTTGTGTGTGCAAATGTGCTCCGATGCTTATCTCTATCTCGTAGCCACGGAGGGATCCTTTGCGGTCTGCAGCTGATTATGTGTCTGTACACTTCTCTTGTAAATCTGCTGAGGAAAAGCAATAATGGAGCTAATGGGGCATGAGAAATGGCAGAGTGGAGATGTGTAGTGGTCATATTCTTATTTGTGTCCTAATAATCACCGGATTCTGTTTCAATGTACAGTAGTTGAACATTTCTGGGCAATTTATTACAAAGTGCTCACAATCAGGGGGTACCTGTTGCCTTAGAGGACCTCAGAGACTACTGTGTTACACACAGTCATAACCACAACACATTCAGGCATTCTGACAGTGTGAACATGTGCATGCCACACAGCCTCTACCTCAACCAGGATTAAGTTCTTCCCTAAATACATGATATTCCTGCAAACAACTATGTGTGCCCCACTTCCATTGCATCTGCACAGCATGCACACACCCCCCACTGCCACTCCAAGGTAGAAAGCATGCATGTTTATCTCTGTAACCACCATCATTTACATGAGAGCCCCTTATATCAGCCGGTACACACGCCCAAGATGAGGATCATAGTTATGATGAGCTTTTTGGCAAGCTGTGTGCCCTGTAAGACACACCACAGGCCAGCAGTTCAAGAGGACAACTCTTCAAAGTCCTGAAATGTTCAACTGATTCCCCTCAGATTCGAATATTGTACAGGCCTTTTGTGTGTTGCATTATATGTGTAACAGAAATAATGATTATGAGTGTTAAATAATGTAAGCTTGTTTTAATAAAAAAAACGTTTTGGTTGCATCTAAGTAAGTTTAGACTTTTTTTTTTAAATTGTTTTTCTCTTATACATGAATGTATCCATTTTTGGTAATGCAGGTAGCAAGGAGAGTGACTTATCAAAACATGAATGAAGGTTGCAGCCATCGGAAGCTTAAAACAATTACAAAGTGACTTCATTGCAGTGTCACTAACCGCAGTAAAATGTTCCTAGGTGCTTCTATTGTTCTTCCTAATGGGACCTATTGATGTTGCAATCAAAGTACATCACTATGTATGTACACTAGATTAGAGACAACAGCAGAAGGAGCATTTTGTCTCTTGTTCCTTTTGGCTTTTTAATTTACACTTGGCTGGAAGATCCTTGACTGGAATGTCAGAGAATTACCAGCGTTGACAAAGTGGTTTACAATACATAATGATCACAACAATACAGGGAAATGAGGTATAATGTGATGATTTATGCTGCCTTCGTCTCTCTTTGCGTCTTGCCCTCTCTCTGTTTAACTGCAGGTAAACAGTCATGCCGTTTGTAGTGGAGATTTGATTCAGTAGCGCGGCGCATTTCAAAATGGTAATTTGCAGAAATGAAAACTTAATCAAGCATGGTGCAGAAGTGGCCCTGAATAATTTAACAGTGTAGGGTAAAGTGAGGAAGAGAAGTGCACGGAAGGACGAAAAGGAAAAGTAGGAGGGACTAAGGTTTTCAAATGCTCCATATCATATCCATCCAGTGATCGCTTGTGTGATTTGTCCATTTCTTCATCATTACTATATTACACATATTATTGTTTTCACCAGCACAATGAATTATATGGTATATTTTAGTTAGTTGAAAACATCCATCCATTTTCTTAGCCACTTATCCTCACAAGGGTCGCAGGAGTGCTGAAGCCTATCCCAACTGTCATCTGCCAGGAGGCAGGTTACACCCTGAACTGGTTGCCATTTAATTGCAGGGCACATAGGAACAACCAATCATTTGCACTCACAACCTCATCTACAGACAATTTAGAGTGTCCAATTAATGTTGCATGTTTTTGGGTTGTGGGAGGACACCAGTGCACTTGGAGAAAACCCATGCAGGCACAGGGAAAAACATGCAAACTCCAAACCGGCGGTGTCGGGATTTGAACCCCGGTCTTCAGAACTATGAGGCAAACACTTTACAGCTGCGCTACCGTGTCATCTAATCAAATTACACAATATGAGATGATTGGTAAACTGCGAAGTGGAATACAAACGCAGAGCTGCCCAAGTTGGCCACCATTCAAACTTTTTAGTGTAACAGCTTCTACAAAAGAAGAACAAAAAAAGAAAATCATCTGTTCTTTTGCTTCTTTCTTACTGACATAGCTTCTCTCTTTCACATCTTTTACACCAGGGTTTCCAATATACACGTACATATCGTATATATATTTTTTTCTAAATTAACATCCTCTCAATGTTCTGACATTCAGCACCAAATATAGATCACTGTGATAGTAGTAATTGACCTAAAAGTTTAGCTTGATTCCATGTCACTTGAGAAAAAAAAGCAAATTGTCTTTTTAGAGTCACTGTATGTTCAAGTGTGTGATACTCACACAGCAGAAGTGGAAGAGCACATCTTAATGCAGATGAGTACTACTTCATCAGAGGATTTCGGAATAGGTTATTAATTAGTTTACCCCAGTTAAACTCTTAATATCCACCATCTTTATCTTGATTAATTTCTGATCCAGGGAAAGGAAGAGTTTCATTTGGACTAAAGTCATTAGTCTTCCAGGAGGAGAAAGAGTCACAAAGTAAGCATTCCGCTGTATTTATGCAACTAGGCCTTCCTGTGTGCTGCCGTTTATAAGGCAATGACTGTAGCAGACAACATCCATCCATCCATCCATTTTCTTAGCTGCTTATCCTCATGAGGGTCGCGGGAGTGCTGGAGCCTATCCCAGCTGTCAACGGGCAGGAGGCAGGATACGCATTGAACTGGTTGCCAGCCAATCGGAGGGCACATCGAGACAAACAGCCGCACTCAGAATTACACCTAGGGACAATGAGGGTGTCCAATTAATGTTGCATGTTTTTGGGATGTGGGAGGAAACTAGAGTGCCTGGAGAAAACCCAGACAGACACGGGGAGAACATGCAAACTCCACACAGCCAGGGCCGGGATTTTAATTCCGGCCCTCAGAACTGTGAGGCCAACGCTCTACAGCTACGCCACTGTGCCGTTAACAGACAACAATGTCTGCATTTTAAGGTGGTTGCAAATTTTACACATTGAATAAAGCAGTGGGAGACATTGGTAAAACATTTTAGTCTAAATTTCTACATGTTTTGTGTGTATTTCATTGAACAAATTCTGTGACTGTCTTTGCCAAAACAAAACAAAAAAAAAACTCCTTGGACTCATTCATTAAGTAGCCTTCAAGAGGAAGAGAAAGACTAAACAAGGGCAAGTTTCTCTCTCTCTCTCTCTCTCTCTCTCTCTCTCTCTCTCTCTCTCTCACACACACACACACACAAACGCACACACGCACACAGATACACACTGAATTTTATTAAGTACCCTTAAGAAAGAGTGAGAGTGGTGCAAGAGGGGGAAAGCCACTGGTGGCATGGTAAACAGGCCAGCTAAGTGAAAGAAAATAATGAAAAGTTGGTTTAAGCAACACAGAAGGGAAGGTCGCTATATATTTAGGGGGGAAGAAGAATATCTTGTGAGACAAAAAATGACAGTGACCTTTCAACTTTCAAAAAAGTATTTTCTGGTGAAATAAATATATCTGGTGAAAAACACCAGCATCGATATATTGAAGGCTATGATACAACCCCGCGATATCTCACATTTGATGAATGAGGTTGTTCTTCTATCAGAAGGCATTCCAGTAGTTTGAATTAAAAAGAAACTAGAAACCCATACCCTACCTTACCGTTCAACTCGAAATGTTTCTGTCCGTGCGTTCCATTGCGTTAGTTTTCACGGTAAAGGGATACTCTGCAAAGAAAAACACTCTATATACCCCAAAATGTTTAATAGCATCTTCAGAAAATATGTTGCAAATCATGAAATTCAGTGGGGTATGTCTTCACACATATTGATCAAATTATATGAAAAATTACTGATATACAATCAAGGATGGAATTCTATTTCAATACTCTACATGTGAGATAAGACGATTCTAGAAATGAACTATAACTGTGATCACAAATAGTGGAAGTGTAACAAAGCTGTAAATGTAGCTAGTGTTTTATCTGATGAAGGATGGACATTGAGCAGGAGGAGGGCTGGAGATGGCAGGAGGAGGTGCAGGATGATACCTTGCATGACTGAGTTTTCCCTGGAGGGGCTCTAACACATACGCACGCACGCACGCACGCACACACACACACACACACACACCACACACACACACACAATGACCGATGGCGGGTGTGCCGGTGGCTGTCTTGTTGGCAGGGGTTTCTGATTTCACGGCCTACTGGGTGGTGGCATTCAACTTCCATCAGGCAAACCTCCCACCCACAGTAACACGCTAACACATCCACTTGCTTTGTCCACAGGATACCGCACGTTCCCCATTTATTTTTGTAACTTTTCAAAATTAATGTTCTCAGTAGCCCCACTTTTTTTATAAACGTAAATTTAGATTTAAAATATGCTTCAACCAAAGGAGTGGTTGACTTTTTACTTGATTTATTCGTTTATATGGGAGGGGTGTTCGATCATGATTGCTGAAGCCACTCAAATGGGGCGCTAACTGTGCCACATCATTGGCTCAATATCCTGTGTCACCTAATAGCCTCTTTTTTTGAAAAAGAAAAGCTGACCAACTCCTTTTGTTTATGTGAATTGCCCACACATGCCCCTTGTTTTCACAGCACGCACACAAACCAAAGTGACAAGTCAAGAATCAAGAAAAATGGTTGACTATAAATTTGCATTTTGAGTGACTGCGTATCCTAAAGTTTAGGCAGATGATGCATGCTCAATCTGGACAAATGATAATTGATAGAGAGGAGGAGAGAGAAAATGGGGGGTCCTGTCATCTTATGTATAAGAGGAAGGGCTTCAGAGGTCAAGAAACAAGAGGCCTCGTAGAAACACCCACACACACGCGCACACACGCACACACTCACACACAAACACACGCAAATTCACTGCACGACAGTTCTTCCCCGGACCATTCAAGCTTTGGAACGTGAGAGAATTTACTGTGCAACTGACCAGCAAGTCGTTAAGCGGTCCCCAACTTGGGACAGAGCAAACATGTGCCATTAAATCTAAATCAATCATTTACAGCTCTGTATCGGAGCTGAGAATGCATTTTCCCCTGTGTACAAAATAAATTTGCATTCCCCCCGACAAGATATAGATTGCAAAGAATTAAACAACCCTAACGGTGACAATTCATTTCTTTGCACAGCCTCAATACCGATCTATTTATTCCTCTTGGGAGCCAGTGTTGTAAATCTGTATTATGTGTTAGTGAACATTTGCATTGGGGTTTATGCAAACCCACATGCGCCATCCTGATGTCATAAAAAAATAACTACAGTACCAAAAGTGTCAGGCAGCATTTGCTGAAAATTATGATGACTCTTGCTTCAGGAAATAAACAGTTTTGTTTTTTTCACTCTTTTTTTTGGAATATTTTTACTATATGATGACGGAATTGTGTATCACATAAAGTAAAGATTGTTTTTGTTGTTGATAATTTTTAATCTGAAAACAGTGGGACTCAAACACAGTGGATTATCTGGATGCCATTAAATTCACATGTTGAATTGGATTTTTTATTTTTTTTTGCAAGGTTAGATACAGTCTCCAAAAAACGGCAGATGGGGGATTTTGTCAACACCAGCAAATCCTCTTGACTTCAGCAAAACTCATGTGACTTCAACTCAGTTAGCATCTGAATGATTATGTAGTTTCCTTCAGTTACTTAACTCCACTTTGTAGAGCACTTTAACATTACGTTAACCTTTTTAAATAATTAAAAAAAAAACAAATGTGAAAATGTTTGAAAGGTTTTAAATTTTATTCAGACTTACCATCCTGGTGTGCTTGATGGACACATTGTTGACATAATCATGGGCAAATCGAGGTTGTGATTCCTCGCCTGAGCTGCAAACTCAGTGTGCTTCTTAGTTCCAAATCCATTGCCACTGATGAATGGCTTGTTGGTTACTGTACCAAAAAAAACCTGTTCCAGACTCCAGAGACTTCTTTCATATTCTTCCAAGTTAAAACTGCAGCTATGCTACTCTTTCTGTCTTCTTCTGGGCAGCCTTCTATGTACTGGAAGCAATAGATAGCGTCATTATCACTTTGGTCCCTACGTCAAACGCATGACCTGGAAATTTGACATATTCACCATGGCTGCTGTGTGAGCTCTGGAGGCAAGTCTTACTGTTGCATCTAATCATGTTTTATATCTTTGACCCAAAAATACATAATCAACTGACAACCCCTTTGTTACACCAAAGAGACTTAAAAAAAGAAAGAAAACCAATTCTGTCTTTCCTCGAGCATGCATTCCTCATCACCAAGTGGGCAACAACCAGCTACATGTTGGAGGGAATCCCCTCTCAGTTGTAGCAATGGAGATAATACTCTTTACTTAAAATTAAAAAATAAAAAGAAAAGCTTTTGTAAAATGGTTGGCAATTCAAAGGCGCACACAACAACATTGTACGCTAAAGGATGCAATGGCAAAAGTGTTGTAAATACTTCACAAAGGTTTCACAAAATAAACACTACGGTGGGAAAGTACAACTAAAAGAGAAAGTTAATGGAGCTTTTTTAATAGACTATATACTCACAGGCACCTCTTAGAACTCCTCCATTATTATAAAATAATGCAAACATCATTATTTCCCTGTATTATTGGTTCACTTTGTGAAAAACGATTTAGCTTCCCGGAGATAATTGATTCCTTAAAAAGTACGTTTTCATCGGGAGTGCTCTGTATTCTGCCAGTGTCTATGTGCGAGAGAGGATGTATTAAGTGCAGACACCAGATCCATCCTTTTCTTCCTCTCAGCACGTCTTCTGACAGAAACACTAAATGAAACCGTGTCTCCTTCAGACCAGACTGCTCTTATGATTTAAGCTCACCACACACCCCAAAGAACCGGTTGAAAAATCACTTCACTAGATTTAGTTTTAGACAATAAAACACTGCCCGCGTGTAATTAAAATACTTGCAATGAACTTTCCTACAAGTCGTTAACCTCACATCATACTTTTTAGGGATTTAATGGGCACAAATCAAACGTGGTCCTATGGTCATTTAATTAAGGCTCGCCACAGAAATGTCCGGCCATGTTCCAAATTTTTAAAGAAGCGCAATACATTTCCGCCATCCTCCAAGTTGATTAAAATATATGATATTTCACATTAGTTTAGTTTTTATGGACAGTGAGGTAATTCATTGTCAGTAAATGGCTTGTCAGAGTGCTCTATGAGTGATGTAATGCTACGAAGTCTATCTTTTGAATTGCCCCTGTGCCTATTAGAGAAAATCGACTTCTCGGCCCATTATTTGATTATCTTGCGGCAAGTTTGCAGAAGGCCATTCGACTTAGTGGAGAACAGATCGATTCAAATATGGATAATGTCAATGCTAACAATGATATTGATCAATGGCGGTTTAAAAGCTACTGCCCTTTCATACACACATACTTCTTTGAATAGAGTTTTGCGATTTATTTATTTATTTGCATTTTATTTCTTTATAAGCTTTTAAGTTTCAATACTTTTTCCAATGCCAGAAAAATAAGTATACAGATGTGAAATACATTTGGATTTCTTTTGGTCCTGTATTTTCTGAATGCATTCAACTTCATAAAAGACTTTATTGTCCATATTTTTTAATGTGTTTGTGTAATTTATTTATTCAAATTAAATGCAAAAAAGGGGATTAAAATTAGGTATATACCCAAGTGTTATTTTTTAAAATTTAAAATAGCCCACATTCTTCTGCATGAACAAAAAGCACTTGAACACGTTCTTCAGGTTCCGTATTAAGGTAGAACCTAATACCAGGTCCTAATTAACACACATTTAAACCCACTCATGATGCAAATTACCGTTAACACCAGGACAGGGTTGGAGGGGAGGGTGGTGGTAATTGACAAGACAAGATAATTCAACTAATGCATATTTATCTCATGCTAATTGGCAAGCATGGCAAAAGAAAAGCGTGCACTTAATTAAATGACATGGAGGGAAGCAGGGGGAATGTTGGAGGCTCTCGATCTGGAGAGAGGGGGACAACAGCAGAGTGGCCAGAAGGGGGTGGCTAAAAAAATAGGTACAACCAAAAAATAAAGAATTTATACAAGCCTACGCTTCCTTAAATTGTTGTTACCGTTTGGAGAAACCATAATTCACATTATATCCACAACATTTGTAAATAGCGTATAACAAAGCCAAATACATTTGAACATATACTATTTATGTACTTACAATCACAACCCATTTACAATGGCATATTTTAAGGTATACAACAAATGGGGGGAAAAAAAACAAACACTCAGCTGAGACTTAATGATATATCTTTACAGTGTCGTTGTTGTATTTTTTTCTTCCATTCATTTGGTTCTGAAAGGATTGCTCATGAATTTTGCCCAGAAGTGGGATATGGTGCATTTCCCAAATTGTCTTTAAATGTCTGTCGCAGCTCAGCACTCTGTGGGTGTCACTAATGGCACATTGCAGACTTGTTTTGTCTCCAAAATAACTGTGTCTGTCCAGCTCCAGCAGCGTGTAATTTGGTTTGTGTCGCCAACACACGCGTGCACGCACGCACGCACACACACACACACACACACACACACCTACACACACACACACACACACACACACACACACACATGCACTCACAGTGAGAGTGAGTTCACAGGTTGAACTGTTTAATTACAATCTGTGCCATATTTAAAAGAACTGATAAAATATGTTCTCCCGACAAATGTTTGCTCCACCTGCTTGAGGAAAACATTTGAAACAAATGAAAGAATTTTTTACCCCCCCCCCCACACACACACACACACACCAAACACTCTTCATGCCACAGATGGTCCTTACAATGGAGCAGGGGTTCCCTTGTTGTGTGCGTGTCTGAATGTGGGAGTTTACTCCTGCTTTTCGGCTGCTCTCCGTGTCCGCCCTCCGCCCCCCACTCCTGTGTCCGGGCAGCCGTTTTGCTTCTTCGTTTCATTCTTTCTTTGTTTCCCCCAACTTTTCTCTTTTCTAAAATGGCTTTTGTGTCAAACCCACAAACTGACTACTTCTGCCTTCTGCTCATCTGCCCCTGTTTTCACCTCAATCTCTCTCTCTCAGCCACATACACAATTACACACGGATGCAAAGACACTCAAACCACAAGTCATATAAATTACTATTTGTTTTTTTTTTTGCACATCCGTGCATGGATAGGAAATGTTGCAGTATGAAAAATGTCTTTTGATGTGAGATTATCTTTCATTATCAGAGTGTGATCGTGTATTTTCATTTTAAGACCCATGAAAAAAAATTGTTGTTAAGCCCGACTAAGGTTTCACGTTAAAAAAAGAAGAAAAAAAATAACTTCTGTATGACTAATTTTAAAAGTCCAATTGTTTCTCTTCTATGCACTTGAACAATCAATTACATGAACCTTTCATAAGACTATGCAGACGTATTATCTTTCAGCAAAGGCTATTTTTAAATGTGTTCTGTAATTTTCTGCCACTACTTGCGGCTGGCCGAGTCGGTGGTCGCAGTTATATGGTCAACTTTATTTTTATGTGAAATAAAACCCAATCCTATTTGGCAGGCCAGCCTCCATTTACTTATATAGTTATTTTATAGCTTCATTTGAGCATTCTTTTTAGACATGAGTCTAAGGTTTCATTCTTTCATAAGGCAGCTGAACTTTGTAAGTAGGGACCGTGTAATAAATGTAGTAGTTTATGTCTATTTTTCTCTCTCCCATGCACGCTTGTCCTGGCATCTCTTGCTTTTCCCTAGGTGGCTTAGTAATAAACACACTAACTGTCTGTCTGTCTTCCCGTCTTGGCAGGTTGAGGCCTACTTAACCAGGCAAAACCGCCGCTCTTTTCTAAGTCCCTTTGAAAGCCGCCCTTTGTCGGTGACACACTACCATGTTAATGTCATGTACCGTAGAAATTGCTGCGGCTATGGCTATTAGCTTCGCCGCTAAAGTACAGAGAGGGCCGGGGAGAGAAAGAAGGCGAGCGGCTTCCCGCAAACCCCACTCGCTTCAAATGTGCACCATAATTGCATTGCTGTGAAGAGGGTTGAACCCCCACCTCACCCCAAACCCTCTGCTCTCATCTCTCCATCTCTTTTCCCTCACCCCTCCCCACCGCTGTCTCCCCTTTCTCTTCCTTTTTGTGTTTGCGATTTGTCCCTTAAGCCGGCGTAACGTCTCGGCCTAGGCCGCAGAATGTGGAAAGCAAATTGGAGGCAGAGCGTGAACAATGGAACATGCATCACGACTTGGGTATCCTTCTCCTTTACTGGGAACTGTGGGAGGGTGTGGAGGGGAATCAAGTCATTCAGTGAGGAAAATCTACAGTCTCAAAACATACCAAACATATATATAATTTGATCAGCTCGGGTTAAACATGGCCCTCTTGATATCCTATTGAAAGATTTTACAGAAGAGTTTGAATTTTTGGCAGTTCTCATACATTATCCATCATTATTGTTTCTAAGAAAGACCATTTAGAATTGTTTATCAAAACTTTGATGCCAAAATGTACAAAATGGTATTTACAGTTAGTTCTCTGAAATGCAGTTAATTGATTTTCAACATGTTTTATGAAGATACTAATTAAATTTTGGGATATACTGGATTTCCTCCTATGGCTTAATTAGCCTTTTCAATGAAAAATAACACAAGTTTCTTCATTTTTTTTTTCGTTTTTGGTTCTTTTGCCAACAATCCTTCTGTGTAACTTGAGCTGTTTTCATTGCTGATGCCACTGCAGAGAGAGCCTCATTGTGTTGTCGCAGAACACCAGAGGGATCTGTGAGCTAAAATGCCAAGAAGAGGGAGCCGTTTTGCATTCACACAAGAGGAGACAACAAAATAAATGGCTTTGTGAAAGTATAAAAAGAATTACATGTGTTAACCATTATTATGATTGCATAAAGACGTGAGTGTAATGAGTTTAATAAGCAGTTAGACCTTTTATGCAGTTATTTTCTCAAAGTTTGAAGGGCAAAACATTTGCTCTCTCAATAAGATTTGGGTTTTCTTTGAATGGCCCAAATTTCATTTCATCAATAACTTTTTGAAAATAAGACCAGGCATGGCTTTTTCAGCATTAAAGGCAGCATAACAACTTCCTGTGTGTGTGTCTTTCAGCTTGTCCCTTTCGGGGTCGCCACAGCGTGTCATCTCAGATGAACGCATATGTACGTTTGGCACAATTTTTACGCCGGATGCCCTTCCTGACGCAACCCTTCTCAGGGAGTGGAGGCCCCAGTGAGATACGAACCCACAACCCCTGGTTTACCAAACCAGTGCTCTAACCACTGAGCTACGGGGCCTCATAGCATAACAACTTCCTGATTTTGATTATTACATGTGATATCTGTAATAATTTAAGTCTGAAACAAACCATGACCTTATAAGGCCATGAAACCATACCTGAATGAAATATACGACCTTGCTCTCATACTGAGTGACAATGACACTGAGACATCAAAAACCTTCAAGAAAGACTTTATAAAGACCGTACTGGTGAAAACTAGTTGGAACCAAAGAGAAACAGAATGCTGGCGACTATTATTTGCACGGAGTCAACAGATTAGCGACAGAGGGAGCCCAGCCATTGGCCTTTCTTGTTTGATGCTTCTGGAGGCCTAATTTGATTTTGTTCACCTCCTATTGTTTCAGCGCTGTGTTCCCCTAATCCACTTTCAAGTGGAGACAGCTTTTATCCTTTTCAATCCCTTTGGCTTTCCCTTTTTTCTTGTTCTCTCATTCATGCTCCATACAGTAAAAAAGTTTCTTTCGGCTTGTCCCTTTCGGGGTCGCCACAGCGTGTCATCTCAGATGAACGCATATATATGTTTGGCACAATTTTTACGCCGGATGCCCTTCCTGACGCAACCCTTCTCAGGGAGTCATGCTCCATACAGTATGCTTGCATTAAATGTGAATTTTTATAAGTCCCAAGGTATCCAGTAAGGGGTTAACTAAACACGAACGAGTGATGATTATTGTTGAATTTGGAGTCAATTAGGGCCAGTTACTGTCTTCTTTCTAGCACGTTTGGGGATCTTCTGGCATGAAATACTAAACCCATGATGTGCTGGTAGGAAAACTAAATAACCAGACAAAAAAAAGGTTCAGGAAATACCATGATATGATCTGCTGCCATGAAGTTTGCTCAGTTCTAGTTCGCTCTTTGAACTCTGACAAAACCCTTCTCTTTCCTCTCAGTCGAACTGCTCCAATAGGTCTTGATGATAATGAAAGCCATCAGGGTTGAAGGGGCTTGGTTTGGCTTTAAAGCGCTCCCCTCCACCAGGCCAGACCAGCCCATCCCATCCCGGCCCCTGGTGCGGGCTCTAAAAAAAAAAAAAAAACTCTGGAGAAGCAAAAGAATAGTTGGAGAATCAAAACAACAGAGGAAATCGCCGGCAGAGTCAGAGACAGACACCCGTTTTCCCTCTCCCTCCCCGTTACCCAAGGCTTCAGGCAAAACAGCCAATTGACCAGGTCTTTGGCTTGGTGACTGTGCTCAGCTCTCTATAAGGGAGCTTAATGCACCCAACCTTCTACCCCATTGACCAGCACCCTCCCCCTACTGCTGAAAAAAAAGGGAGTAGTTGCCCGACTTGCACACATACACACCACCAACTCAAACACACAAAACACCATTCTTGAAAAGAGCCACCCACATCAACTTCTTTTGTGTTGGCTTCTTCTCCAAACCATTGAGTGACTGACTGGCTGACTGGACGGACGGTCGCTGCAATTCAAATCGTCCATCCGGCCATCCTCGTTTCCTCCTTCGCTCGCCGTGCGTGCAGCTCTCTGGTCGGTGATGTCCCACGCGGCAGGTGTAATCAAAAACAAGGAATGAATAGAGAGACAGGCTGTCAGTGCATATGCCCGTTGTGAGACGGCCCTCTTCTGTATTTAAAGAGCCATCTGGGGTAGTTGAATTCAAAGCAGCATCAACAAAAAGTTGGAAATCACTTTTCACTTGAATTTATATATTTTGTCCTGCAATCTACAGGTCCCCATCACTCAAAATGGTCTTCGCTCTCTTAATTTCTTTAATTGGGAATCAGAATATATATATATATATATATATATATATACATATTTTTTTTTTTTTGTAATGTTGTACCAAACAAAGCACATAAAAGGAGCAAATGTAGAAGGTTATTTTCTCACAAAGACCAATGAAAGAAATCTTTGTTCCTTAGAATAGGATGAACTGCATGTTATGTGTGCTATAAGCAATATTCATACTTTTGGACTGCATGTGCGTCTGTGTAAGCCTAAACCTGTAAGTGTGCGTGTTTGATTGTGATGGATGTGACCTGAAACGGGTTCAGTGGACCACTATCTTCGCCCAGAGCTCACAGTATGATATACACATGAGCAATCTGAGGTGTCCAGCAGCGTAGTATGCTGTCAGAGTGTGTTGTATTTTGTGTCTCTGTGTGTGAATGAGTTGTTTCTTTAACTGTCATCTAATCCTTCCTGAGTGTCGCTTATGGGCCGATTAACACACACTGAAACCTTGCATGGTGCCGCACTTGTGTGTGTGTTGGTTTCTTTGTTTGTTAGAAGTTTACAGCTTTTTTTTTTTAATAATTAAAATAAATGTCATCCATGTCCTGTTAAATGCTTTCCTCACCATCCAAACACTATTACCAAAATGAGGACTATTTTTTTTTTTCTGATAAAATGGCAAACCCCTAAAGGCAAGACCATTTAAGCTTTATTACCATCTTTTTTTTCATGATCGACTGACACACCCAAGAAACGTTCAAGAGCCGAATTAAATATTGCCAAGCCCCAATTTGGGTCCCGTCTGTGGAAATACTTGAGCACAGGGAAGTGTTGGAGCTTGGCACTGCAGAGGTACCAGGCTGCTTCCAACAAAGTGGCTAAGACCACTGCAGTAAAACAGCCAAAGAACATGTGCACAACTGTGTAAGCATGTGTGCGTGTGCGCGTGTGTGTGTGTGAGAGAGAGAGTGACATCACCCAACAGGGAGCTGTGCCAGTTTTGTGATGCAATATACTTTTCCAAGATATCACAAATGGACTTCAAGGTCATGTTTGCAGTTAATAGTTAACTGGGAGGATTTTCAGGATTTAAGTGCTTTTCGATGCTACTTTGCTCCACTGGTATTTAGTCACCTCGCTTCTGTGCTATTAATTAGTTCAAACAGTGTGATGGGACAACACAGCTGTGGGAAGCAGAGCTCAGGAGCAGAATACCAGCATGCGTTGTCTGTCGCCATTGGAAACCAACAACCCCAACTTGTAAACTAAAAGCTACTTGTTAACTGAAGCAGGTGGTGATCTCGTCTCCGCCCATAGACTACAGAGCTAATAGCTTCCTGTGCCCCCTAAAATATACATGCTTTATTTTGTCTGATGCCATACAGGAAATATATTCAATGAGCAAGAGTACCATTTAATACAAACACAGTGTTTTAGCTTAAACAGTCATTTTGTCAATGCAAAAGGAGCAAACAATGCTTGAACTATACAGATGGGTGCTGATGGAAATGATAGAGGGGAAGAAATAGTATTTAAAAATAATTCAGGTAGTTGACGTATGTTAATGTAAAGCACAAACTAATAAGTGAGAAGCTTATAGCCATTTGTACCTTTGCTGTTTTGGGCACTTTGCTGAGACACAGAGAAACTTTGTATCATTCGATACCTCAGAACATCAATTTGTCTGTGTCAAAAAATTACATGGGAAGCGAGACAGATAGATGAAGCAGCTTTTGAGTGTTCATGTGTGTTTGCGTGTGATTGGAGCAAAGTGAGGTTGGATTATAGGTTCTGGTCTCCGAGAGGGAGGTGTGTGGGGTGCCACAGCAGGGACAACTAGTGACATGATGGGACTTCTAATGGTCATAATTGGTGGGGGGCCTTGACAGCAACTATATGATAGCTGCACAATAGATATAACCAACCTTGTCTGTGTTTATAGATAGATAGATAGATAGATAGATAGATAGATAGATAGATAGATAGATAGATAGATAGATAGATAGATAGATAGATAGATAGATAGATAGATAGATAGATAGATAGATAGATAGAGATAGATAGATAGATAGATAGATAGATAGATAGATAGATAGATAGATAGATAGATAGATAGATAGATAGATAGATGTCCCTTAAACTGTTTGTTTTTATGTAGGGAAATTTAGAGAAAATTGCGATGAGGTTGTTGAACCGCCTGTTTGTAACCTCTTGCCTGTTCGCCCCACGATCTTTTGTGTTGATGTGTACATATTACAGTATGTGTCTGTGTGAGTTTGCATGTGACAATTGTGTTTGCTCCTGTCAGGTGTAAAAGGTAGCAGTTTTTTTTTTTTCGTCATTAATTTTTCTTAAACACACAATTAAGCCACACAAACACTGACAAATGACAGTTGTGCCTTTTTAAATGGAATTGTAATTCCTTTCAATGGAATTTAACAACTCGTGCATTCATTCATCTTGTCATGGTATTGACCATCCTTTGCCTTTTATAAAAAATGTTTTCTCTCACACAGTGCAACTATATTTATTCTGTGTACAAGTGGCTTGCTATTGTCAAAACTGACAATTCTGCAATGACGAAAATTGCCAGGGGAAAATCATTGTGATTTCACTTTACATTAAGTGATTTACTTAGAAACATGAGCATTTATCTTTATCAGTCATGAAATTTCAGTCTTAGTACACATTTTGATGTTATGGTTCAATCCGAAGAGCAGTAAATAACTTTGTACCTTTGTGAAGAAGTCTTACTTCAAATATTCCCTGTAATGTATAGTTGAGAACAACATTTTAACCTTTGAATACATTTATCATTGACATTTTCTTAATTTTCTTTAGGAAAAAAAAGCATTGTTTTTGTTTGTCTGATGCAAGATATTCTCAATGAAAAAGGAGCCATTCGAGAATCATGCAATCCTCCAAGAAAAAAAAAATCTATGAAAACTACAGAGCCACGTAAATGGGAAGACAGAAATGATGCGTTTGAGCCCCCCCAAAAATGTCTCCTCTGATCTTGGTTCAAGAGACAGTCAGAACAGGCTCAAAGGCGGATTGAAATAGAGCGAAGGGAGGAACGTGGCTACAGATGCCTTGAAGATGACAAATCATTCAAAGCACAGATGGTTGTAGAGATTGCACAAGCGATATTCTTAACCTGAAACTATTTCAGATATGGACAGATTCTATGAATGTATACCAGTGTTTCCAACCTTGAGGGAGCCAAGGCATCTTTTTACATAGTGTAAAAAAAATCAATAAATACAGCACACCACCAAACAAAAATACAGAAATCCTAATCTCGTCCCAATTTCCTCCCAAAAAGTCAGTGTGAAATTTGGGCCTGTTTAATTCAACACAAAGATGAGTTATTGTATTATATGAAGGACAACTGGTGATGCACAGGTTTATTGTACCTGCTGCTATCCAATGGAAGAGCATTTAAGGTATTTGGCTGCCTGTCACTGTCTTGCATGTCACTGGCATAGTTAGATGAACAATATGTATGTAAGTAATAATAATTTATGGAATAATTGAGGGCAACTAGATAAGTTCTTGCATTACCCTGATGATCTATCACAGAACTCTAGGGTGTGATGATAGCTTTGGTTGGGAATCACTGATCTCATGAATATTTACACTCCATGCATGCATACAGACAAATGGTCTGGTTTTGCTACGATTATAACCCTTCCCAACCAAGAACATAAAATATCTTTTTGTGTCATAGGATTATCTTGTAAAATTATCCCTGGGTTTGAGGTGTGTTAAGAGTGTCTTTGTTTAGATAAAAGCCTCTGAAACGGGTCAGGGCTAACAATCTTAAATCTTGAACGTATTCAATATTTACTACCGAAAATCTTCGTGTATGGGGAATATGCCGACCACTCTGTGAGTCGTGACACCGTAAATTGTGACATTGATGACATTGCCATTTTACACTACCCCTGCCTTTAGTCCCGCTTAGGCAACACTGGGCAAACATCTGGGCTGTTTTTTGTCAGATTATGTGTGATCACATGAGCTTTCTGTCTCAAAGAACTTGTTTTACATCTGTTCAAAGGTTGATTTTTTTTTAATCTATGTGTGGGGTCTGTCACAGATAAAAATTCTTTTAACAGTTGAAAAATCCTTATCCGTGTACCAGGCCTTGCAAAAAAAGGAAATCACTGTACCTTTAGGGGCACATTCATTTTGTCAATGGGATGTTATCCTGTGAGTCAACTTTATGAGATCTGCTCATGCTGGCTGAAAGAAAATGGAAGGAAAACATGAGGAGAATCAATTTACAGGAACAGACAGCATAGTTTGTCTGAGTTTGTAGCAGTTGATACCCCATTTTATGACGCACTTTCGGGATTACTTCACGCTAATTTTACACTCATTTTTTTAAACTCAGTTTATTTTGAAAGGACACACTGAATCAAAAATGGTCTCAGTCATGCTTGTCAATCTGCTCCAAAGATGGTTCTCTGGGTCATAAAGAACAAGGTGTAAAGGCCAAAAGTACCTTTGAGAGAGCAGAACATGCAGCGATTCCTTGCAGGTGTATGTTAGTGTGTCTGCAGCAGAAAGATTACTGTTGGCATCCTACACTCAGCACACAAGAAGGAAAACATGACACACAAACACATTCTGTAAATAGACACACAGGCTTCTGTCTGTTTTCCATGGCAGGATGTTGTCACAGGTCAGTGGGAAAAGCAAAACCTCGTTTTCATTGGCTGACCCTGACTTCCTTCTTGATGGTTGACCCAGTGCCATCTGGGGAAGTGATTGGTTGAGAAAAAGATGAAACCGCTTGCTTCTGCGGGCTGCCCCTCTGAGGCCTGTCACTCTAATGACTCATAGAGCCGCTGCTAATGATCAAAACAGAGTGGTCACGAAGATTTTCACCTTTCAGCGCATCTGTCTGTCTGTCTGTCTCTTTTCTTTGTCCATCAATTCCATCTCCCTGACCACATGACCACCCCAAAAAAAAAAAACCTCCCAACCCTCTTAACCCAAGAACTTGCCGATCTATCAGTCCTGCCTAACAACTCACATTAGTTCCCACTGACCAGCAAGACCAACAATGCACCCATCAATCAGCACCTTGTTTTTCAGCCATCGCTATGTCTTCACAGACCCCTTCCCATCTCTCCTGTTTATGAAGGCAAATTTACAACCCAACCAGGAGCTATTAGCAAGGGTTGGCCTCTGGTGCTCAAGTCACACCAGGGCTGCGCCCTCCACCGGCAAATGGAAACAACCTTGTCGGCATACACAGCGTTTTCCATCACCGGAAGTCTCGTATGTTAGCAGTATAATCACACCTCTCATTATCTACTAATGTGCATCTCTGCTTTCTTCCTGTTCTCCCATCTGTGTACCGCCTCACTTGATGAGTTGTTGGGTGTCTTTTCTCCCCTCGCTCTCTCCCTTTATATTACTCCATCTAGCATTGGCTTTTTATTAGTCCACAAGGAGCAGTTAAGCAGTTCTAGGCTGCACTTTTTAACCAACACGTATTATTTTTTCACACACTGCTGTCATAAGTCACGTCACTCACGCTTAGATAATTTATGTAGCGTGTCCCCCTTACGGTGTCCAAGTCTTTCTTGACAAATACATGGACATTTATATTACGGAGAATAAATGCTTTTCATTTCACTTTAGGGATCCAAACTATTCCAAGATGAACAGTAAAGTCGTATGGTGAGTTATTTTTCTAGGCAAAAAGGAATTCATTAAAATGTCTTGTTTATTATTGTGTGTGTGCCTTATTTGTTGAGCTTGCCTCCTTTTCTTTCTCTCTTTAGTACTATGTCTTTGCTTTCGCATAGGTCCGATCACCCTTTAGGTAAATCAGTGGTTCCTTTTGACACACACACATGCAAAGATATACACACAGAAGCTAGGGAGGTGAATAGAGGGAGTTTAATGGTAAAGAGAGGGTTGAGGGGGATTCAGACGTTTATGAAGTCACTTTGAGAAATGGCCTCAACTTGTGTGGCTGGTTGTTAAAATTGTCCCAGGCCACTCAATAGGGTTTGGTTACAGAAGATCAGCCTGGCTTGAAAGCCTCACACTCAGCTTTAATTATAAGAGCTCTTGGTAGCACTTTCTCACACATACAGTCATTCTTACTCACATGATCACTAGTGTGAACCTTCGTCATGGTTCAGTTCAAAGTTGAGTTGGGCAACACTGGTGTTATAATTGTAGTTGAATTATACCAAAGAGCCACAGACAAGGAGTTTTAAACGACTAGGGCTTCTTTCGCAACTTCCAGCATTTCTTGTTTTTAAGTGACCCTGCTGTAGTTTAAAAATATGTTATCTAAAAGCCTCTTTCCATGCAGGAAAGGATTAGATATTCAAGGAGATGCCAAGGCATAAACTAATAATAACAAACTAGTCTGGGTGTAGCACCAGATCAGGGGCCCTATACAGAACCATAATAAAGTTGTGCCTCTGCCAAAAAAAAAAAAAAAAACAGTCATCAGGGCTGCGATCGCTTAGTTACTTACCAAGCATTTTTGTCAAAGAATGAGGGTGTTACCGGACAGTCAGATGCCCCGC
Organism: Syngnathoides biaculeatus; assembly: GCF_019802595.1. Classification (NCBI taxonomy): domain Eukaryota; kingdom Metazoa; phylum Chordata; class Actinopteri; order Syngnathiformes; family Syngnathidae; genus Syngnathoides; species Syngnathoides biaculeatus. Next base: position 20,415,051 of record NC_084652.1, on the reverse strand, counting down.
TAATGTTCAGGGCCTACAGTTGTACACTTTTGCCCCTGTTCAACATCCCTGATCCTCACCCTTACTGATTTAGCCAAACATAAGCTTGAACAAAATTAATTTCAGGGGAAAAAAATGAGAAAAAACAGATCACACATGTCAACTAAGTGAAGTTCTACTGTACATGGAGGGGCGGTTTTTGATATGGGCGATATGGGCAGCTCCCCACAGCGGCAGTCTGACTCCAGTCCGCCAAGGGCAGGTAAACAATGGCTGTGACACCGGGCACCATTCTGTCCAGGTCCACCTCAGTGTATACCACACTTGAATCTACACACTAGTAGTGTCTACGAACCTGACTTGAAATTACAGATTCTTGCACACTGTCACCATATTTTATTCTTTATCTCTGTACTTTCACATTCCTCTTGCTTTTATCTGCTTCCTTTTAGAATTTGGTATATACTTCTTTTTTCTTGTCTTCCACTTTCCTTTACCATACCTTGAGGCTTTTTATCACTCTGGTATTTATTGTCACATTTTCAGTTCACCCCTGCTAAGATTGATTTCACTTCTCACATCTTCAGCAGTCTGAGTTCATGTGCTTGAATGCAGTAAATGTATTCACTCACACATGGGCACACACACACACACAAATATGCACACGCATGCTTGCATTATTCTGAGTAAAGTAGTAATGGAATTAGGAGGATATGGAATATTGAAGAGTCCCGAGGCACATAATGAATAGATGACAGACTGTGATAAATGTGTGAATGTGTCTTACTTCAGGTGCAAAGCCAATGTGTTTCCAGTGTGTTTCCATGTGTTAATATCTACAGTACAATGTACAGAGTGTTGTGTCAGAGCTCAGATAGTTTGGCCTGAAGACAAAAATGTTCAAGACAAAAACACACAGATTTTGTATTTGACTTTTACTCTGTTCTCCATCTCCTAGCACTTTGTTCATTCACTCCGTAATGACACCACATTTACATGTGTTACTCCGCTTGAAGGTGACACATCTGCAGAGTTTGCGTGTCTCTGCCAGTTTTCTTCAAGCGTGAGTTGTGCTGGGTGTGTATCATTATAATCTCAGGGTGATGGATGAATGGAGGAGAAAATTATTCATCTTAATGTTTTTTGTGTTAGTTTTTTTTTACTTTTGGAACCACATGTGGCACAAAATGCAATATACAAAGGATACAGAGCACATTTGCAAATATAAACCTGAGTTGTCACTTCACCGTGGTGGAGGGGTTTGTGTGTTCCAACCATCGGTGGTGAATTGTCGGTGGAGTTTTACCCCTGGTACGATCACGAAGGACATATGTGTCCTTGGGAGATACAAGACAAAAAGCACAACTCTGAAATATTTGGACATTATTTCCTTTGCCTGGATGTGAGTCTCTGTGGCCTCTCTGTGGAGGCACGTCTGGAGTTGGGGCTAAATGACAACCGCTGGTGCCTGTGAGCAGCCTGAAAAAAAAAGTCTGTCCCTCGCCCCTTCCAATGGGCTCGCTATCTGTGGGCGGAACGAAGGGGGTCGGTGCATTGTGAGCTCGGTGGTAGCTGAAAGTGGTGCTGCAAAGCAACGGCCAAAGGCAGGCATCCTCGAGTACATAATCTCTCTGGGAGAAAAAGAGGCTTTGCTGGTGTGCAAGGTCAAAAGGTTCTGGCTAGGTTTTTTGACACTGAAAGGTGCCGAGGAGGTGTGAGCATTCATATTGCCCCTTGGCTCGGTGCCTATGCGCTGGAGTTTACCCCAGGGAATGTAGGCAGCCTCCCTGGACCTTCTGGTGGAAGGAAAATTCCTGACTCTTGTTTCTGTTTATGCACAGCATTTTAGAGTACTTATCCTTTTTGGAGTCCTTGGAGGGGTTGGTGGAGTGTACTGTGGGACTCTGTGCTTACATGTGCAGTGGCACTGAGACCAGGAAGAGGGTGATTTGCATGAAAAGGCCCTACCATATATGAACCCGGGTGGTACTGTGCTTTGGAGTTTTTCGCTCCTAACTGACTGTATTATGGACACAGTGGTCAAAGGTGTTTACTGTACTTCATTTAAAGTTTTAGTTAGGAAAAGCCTCAATTAGATTAAATATCTTTTAATTTCATGTCCTGGTCAAAACAGCCACCAGACATAAAACAGGCTTGACAGGACGAGTTAAAAACATACTGAAAAAACAATCTAATAACCAATAATTAAACAGATTTCCTTACCATCTTCATTCTTCTTCTTCCTCTTGTTCTTCTTCTTCTTCTTTTCCTTTTGGGTTGTCCCATTAGGAGTTGTCACAGCACGACATATTTTCCATGTGCAACTATCTCCTGCATCTTCCTCTCAAATACCTACAGCGGTCATATCTTTCCTCAGAACATCCATCAACCTTCTCTTTGGTCTTCCTCTCACTCTTTTGCCAGGCAGCTCCATTCTCAACACCCTTCTACCAATATACTCATTCTCTCTCCTCTGGACATGTTCAAACCATCGAATTCTGCTCTCTTGAACCTTGTCTCCAAAAGATCCAACTTTGGCTGTCCCTTTAATGAGCTCATTTCTAATCCTATACCAATTGCTCGCAGATACTTACTTCTGTCTTGAGTCTAGCCTCTACTACTCTTTCCCATAGCTTCATTGTGTGGCTAATCAACTTCCATCCATCGATCCATCCATTCATCCATTTTCTAAGCCGCTTATCCTCACGAGGGAGTGCTGAAGCCTATCCCAGCTGTCAACAGGCAGGAGGCGCAGTACACCCTGAACTGGTTGCCATCCAATCGCAGGGCACATAGAGGCAAACAGCCCCACTCACAATCGCACCTTGGGACAATTTAGAGTGTCTAATGTTACATGTTTTTGGAATGTGGTAAGAAACCAGAGTGCCGGGAGAAAACCTATGCAGGCATGGGAAGAACATGCAAACTCCACACAAGCGGGTCTGGGACTTAACCAGGGACCTCAGAACTAATCCCTAATCAACTTTATTCCTCTATAGTTCCCACAGCCCTGCAAATTGCCTTAGTTCTTAAAATTGGGAACTAGCACACTTTTACTCCATTCTTCAGGCATCTTCTCACCACTAGTATTCTGTTGAACAAGTTGATCAAAATCTCCACAGCCACCTCCAAATTGTTTCCATACTTCCACAGGTATGTCATCAGCACCAGCTGCCTTTCCATTTTTCATTCTCTGTGTTTCTATCTTCTAATCATTGCTAATTCCTGGTCTTCACACTTGTCTCTTCTATTCCTTCTTCTCTCTCATTTCCTTCATTCATTAACTTATCAAAGTATTCTTTCCATCTATTTGGCACACTACTGGCACCAGTCAATAAATTTCCATCTCTATCCTCAATCATTCTTACCTGCTGCACATCCCTGCCATCTCTATCCCTCTGTCCGGCTAACCTGTAGAGATCCTTTTCTCCTTCTTTCGTGTCCAATCTGGTGTTCATGTCATCATATGCCTCTTGTTTAGCCTTGGCCACATCTACCTTTGCCCTATCTCGTATTTCAATGTATTCCTTTTGCCTCTTGTCAGTCCACTCAGTGTCCCACTTCCTCCTCCCTAACCTCTTTCCTTTTAAGACTTCCTGTATTTTGGGGTTCCACCACCAAGTCTCCTTCTCCATTTTCCTACCAGAAGACAGACCAAGTACTCTCCTCCCTGTGTCTCTGATCACCCTGGCTGTAATAGTCCAGTCTTCCGGGAGCACCTTCTGTCCACCTAGAGCCTATCTCACTTCTTTCCGAAAGGCCATACAATGTTCTTCCTTTCTCAGCTTCCACCATATGGTTCTCTGCTCTACCTGTGTCATATTAATCTTCTTCCCCACCACTAGAATCATCCTACACACGACCATCCTTACTATTACCTTACAGTCAATAACCTACTTCAGATTAAATTGTCTCCACAAAATGTAATCCGCCTGGGTGCTTCTACCACCGCTCTTGTTGGTCACCCTATCTTCCCGCCTCTTCTGGAAAAAAATGTTCACTAGTGCCATTTCCCTCCTTTTTGCAAAGTCCAACACCATCATACTTCCTTTCCTGGAGGCCGTACTTACCCATCACTTCTTCATCACCCCTGTTTCCTTCACCAACATGTCATTTACAGTCTGCACCAATCACAACTCTCTCTCTGTCTGGGATGCTCAGAACTACTTCATCTACTTCCTTCCAGAGTTTCTCTTTCAACTCTAGGTCACATCCTACCTGTGGGGCATAGCCGCAAATCACATTATACATAACACCCTCAATTTGAAGTTCCAGCCTCATCACTTGATCTGATCCTCTTTTCACCTCCAAAACATTCTTAGCCAGTGCTTCCTTTAAAATAACCCCTACTCCATTTCTCTTCCTATTAACTCCATCGTAAAATTTAAACTCTACCTCTAAACTTCTGGCCCACCTTTCAAAGTCCCTACACTCATTTTTAGGCTACATGCATTCCTCTTCTTCTTCTGCAAAAGAATCCGCTTTTCATCTCTTCAAGGCAGGAATTCAATGATTGAATCCACAGCCACCTCCAAACTGTTTCCATGCTTCCACAGCTATGATAGTGTCATCAGACTTCAAGCAACATGTCTTGGAGACTCATGTGAAGAGAGGTGCAGAATTGTCAAGTGATCACCGCCTGTTGGTTTGGTGGCTCCAATGATGGGAGAGCATATCGGGCAGGCCCGGTAGATCCCAATGTCTTGCACAGTCCCCTGTCAAAAGACCTTTCAATGGCTTCTTTCAACAGGGCTTTGTCACATGCTAGGAGACGCGGGGAAAATTGTGTCTCCTTCGGTTGAAACCTTTCCATTTCCTTTTCCATTTTGAAATGCAGGTAATGGAAAAAAAGTCAACCAAAACAAATCCATCCAAACAACAATTTTTCGAACAACTTATTCTCACTAGGGTTGTGGGTGTGCAGAAACATATCACAGCCACTCTGGGCAAGAAGAGTCAGTGCACCCTGAACTGGTCGCCAGCCAATCACCAGACACATCTAAACAACCACTCACATATACGGTCAATCTAGAGTCTCCACTTAACCAATCATGGATGTTTTTGAAATATGGGAGTAATATGGAATACCTAGACAAAACCCACACAGGCATTGGGAGAACGTCCAAACTCCACATATGCGAGGCTTGATTTGAACGTGGGTCCTCAGAGCTGGCAGGCAAATATGCTAACTGCTTTTCCAACCTCAAAAAATGTGAAACAAAAATGCTTGCTTTATCTTTAGTATGTTACCCTTATCTTGATTCCAATTTCATGAAATTTGTCATTGGTCAGTTACCCTGGTAACTAACAGACAAATGGCCAAGAAGAAATCGATAAATTGGAGATATAGTAGAGAAGATGAGATATTGTTATATCTTTTGTGACTTTGTTTACCTTACTTAGCTTCAGGAGAGTTAATACGATGAATTTCCGAAACAAACTACTTTCACATCAATAACTTAACCAGTACAGTTAAAAGAATAAACTTTAGCAATGTGAGTTAAAAAGATTTATTGTTTTGTATTGGTGAACCCTTTGATAGAGCTCTTGTATTGTATAGAAAAGTATCAAACTGTTCCAATTTGTTTTCCTTTTTAGCAGGCAGTGTACTGTATTTCTCATTACTTTTAAATGAGTAACTGAAAACACCTTGTAGTACATACCTTCTGGACCACAAACTCTCGACTGCTTCCCGGGCACTATAAGTCAGTCCCGTTCCAAGGTGTGCCTCATGACTGTGATGGGTTAAATGCACAGGACTGACAATTATTGATACATTGTTATTGGAAGGGAGGGGAAAAAACAACTCAGGGTGAAAGGATTTAGTCTATGAGATGTCCTTTGGCCTGTAAATAAAGTATTTACAGTACTTACACACATCAAATATCTCTCATTTTTATAGGGAGTCAAATCTCAGCTGTTGCTCGGTAAATTTTATACCACTGACTAATTCAGTCTAATCTGTCATAATCACATCCAACTGGATGGAGGTCTTAAATGACAGGTGTTTGAACCAATACCGTGCAGGTATAAATCCCTCCCACAGGAATATCCCCATCCTAATCAAGCCCTTGTAATACACTCGTTCCTGTTAGCTCCCAGGGGCTAATTAGCATTCTAATTACTGATAGCAAATGAGAGCTGTGTTGATTGTGTTTCGCTTGTGAAGAGGTGAGAGAGGGAGACGCTCACTTCACACACGTACATCCCAATCATACACACACACACACTGAGTGATCATCATTAAGAAGCTTATCATGCTCTTGTTCCTTTGCGCATTTCCAGTCCCCTCTCATTGACGTTGTCTCATTAGGATCATAATGCAGTACATATACACACTCGAGCAGAACATAGACATAAAGCTGCGAAGACAACCTCACACATAAGCCCACAAACATTAAATATACTAATAAAGAAACAGACATAAAACATTATATACTGCCAAAGTGTTGCTGTTGTTCCTACCAATTAGCACAGTGCTGATTTAATGTGCAGGGGAGAAACAGTCTCATCCCCACATACACATTCTAATATATGCTTATGGACCTGGGTATAGGATAATGTTCCACTCACCGAAGGGGAGAAATAAATAAATAACACTTGTATGTCTTATTGTATGTCTTTTTTTTATCTGTTTTTGTTAGTGATATAGAGATAGAGGCATAGCAGGTGAGACTGAACTACACAATATAAAATCATCTTATTATGCTGCTCAGGTTAGGTGTGTTAACAAGGCTTCTCGAAAGTGCTCTTCAGACCAGAATCAGTATGAATGTGTTTTACTCCCTGTTAGTGAAAGATACAACATTGCATCGCCTTTTGTTTGATGCACAGTACGGTTGAGGCGTCTTATGTTTTTTTGTTGTTGTTGTTTTTTTTACCATCTTACTATCATCAGTTCTCATGCAAACACAGCATTTTTTTCTTCCTTTGGTTTTTACATTACGTGGATTTATTTGCGGGTATTGGGAATACATTATGAAAGCCATTAAAAGACCTTGGGATTTGGCATACAAGTGTCATGGTTGTAAAATGAATTGCAACTGGCATTTGGAGGGATGCTGCATCCTGATTCTTGGTCAAGTGCAAAAGGTTTTGTTTCCTCATTCTAATATGTTTTATTGTATATCAATGTATCTTAGATATCAGGAACAATTACACCCATAGGCTGTTGTCTCATTTTAGGTTGTTATTCTGTATTAAATTGCTGGGGGAACAACAGTGAAATTGGAGACTCACACTATCTCCTGTTCTTGCACTCTCTCTCTCTCTCCTCTCTCTCTCTCTCTCTCTCTCTCTCTGTCTCTCTTTCTCTCTCAAAGTGTGTGTGCATACGTGTGTGAATACTTGTTTGTGTGTGTGATTGATGCTGGGTAACTAGTGTTTACTTTTGTTGGGCAATTGCAAACTCAGCGTGGCAGGCTGGGAAAGCACAATGGGGATAGAAGCTAAAGTGGCGGTGTGAGGTGTTGAACACTGACACTGAGACAAATAGATTGAAAGCTGTTAGAGAGAAGACAGTGGGAGGGACAAACGAGCAATGGGGCAGATTCGGACTACAGAGTGTTGAATTTCTTTTGTGTATCAAATAGGACAGTGGAAAAATCAATCTACTGTATGTCCAAGAAAGAAAAAATTCAGATCTCAATACATATCTTGAGGAATCACTAAAGATGCTTCATGTAACGGACCGAAGGAGAGCTAATGACCTTTGAGCACAGGAGAGGCAGATGCTAGTGTGAGAAGAGTGGGCAGGATGAAGGAGTGCAGATGGTGGTCATCCCTGTCAGCAGGCCTGTAAATGAAAGGAGACAGTGTGTGTTGGACAGAAGATTGGAAAGCATTAAGGCCTGACATGTCTTGTGACAGATACCCTGAGAGGCACAGAGACCTAGGCAGAGAAAGGAGGAAGTGAGGCCAATTGAATGTTGACTGTTTGAATGTGTATGTGCATTCTCTGAGTTCATGAGTGTATTTTTGTTTGCTTGTAATCCTGAAAGGAAAGGTGATTTAGCGAGAACAGAGGAGGGGAAAGATCTATAATAGCCAAGCTGCCCTTTGTTCACACCTGAAGACGTTGCCTTTCTTATTGGCTACACAGATTAGTGCAGATTGAATGGACACTACCGTTAATGCGTGTGTGTCTGCCTGTCTGTCTGTAAACTCTAAGGTGCACCTGCATGATTCAGAGAGCCAATACAAGAAACACACACACACACACACACTATATATATATATATATATATATATATATATATATATATATTACATTCTGTGATTTATTTTTGTGCTTTTCTTCCCTTGTCTTACTTGTTTCTTTTCCCTTATCCTCTTCCTGACCATGCAGACATCTAGTATCTGTCGAAGAATAAAAGCATATATTGACACATAATAATCAAGACATCAACATATACACATTAGTCAGACAGAACGTCCTTAAAGCACTCAGCTTTGATGCACTTGGAGATGCCATCTTTCTGTTTGACCACTGTAAAACCATCTTTCCGTGAATGTGTTTGTGAGCGTGTGTGTGCACGTGCATGGACACGAGTTCAGGAGGCAATGGGGGATGGGGTAAGTGTGTGTTAATAGAAGGTGGTTAGAGGTGTCACCCTGCAGCCATTTTATTGTGCTCCACAATTACAGCTGTCATGGCTTGAAGATAATGTCTGAGTCTGTTTTTTTACACGTTCACACACACACACACACACACACACACACACACGCAGTTATTTAAGAGGTGAATTATGGCAGGCGTGGAAAAGACCCTTGCTCATAAACAGCGTCTCACTTACCTTCTCCTCCCTTTGCCATGTGCACAAGAGACCATGAGAGGGCTATGTGATCTGTGCCACTGTGTATTATTTCTTTGTTTGCATGTGTACATGACAATATTTGCTTTGTTAAACGACCCCCTCTGAGAAAGTCACTACGGTCGTGGAATTCCTCATGCTGCAGTGGAGTTGCTCCAGCAACGTTAACAACTACACTCTGACTTACATCATCTGCAGGTTAATGTGACTGACAAGGAATTTGCTTCATTCGTCTGTACATTTGTCCCTCACAACATGAACCACTGATACATCCTTTTTTGTTTTAACTCTAATTTAGTAAATTGTACTGACGGCGTCCAACGATGACATCATTTCCAAAATGCCTGACAGGAAGACAGGCTTAAATAAAACCTTTGAAAAATAAACCTTCAAACAAGTAACTAGAAACTGCGAAAATTTTTGGGGGGGATGAAATCAATTATTAGGAGGTTAAATTGAATTGGGCTCATTACTTTTTGACTGCCCCTCATAGATATTTAGTATTTATAATATTTTTTTTTATGTTCAACCACTAAGTAAAAGCTCTCAAAATGGTGAGTATAAGTCACTTAATATCTTTCATATGTGACCTTCGTGTCTTGTACATGCCCACTTGATGTTGCACTCAGCTCCACGTTCTTATCTTTGAATGCTCCATAGATCGGTAACATGACCTCTAATACTGCGGGGACGAATATGTGCACATGGATGGAAATAAGAAAAAATAGGAAGAAGCATGAAAACCAATTTCTAAAGAAGAAATCCACTGTGCTGTGTTTTAATGTCACGCATTTGAAGCAATGATAGGAGATTACACCACATGGGGCATGGACACACACAAGCACGCACGCAAACACACAAACTTTGAAGTGTGCAAATCAAATCTCCCCAAATTGCTATTCTTGCGTTAAAGTTCAAGATGGAAACACAGATGATCACCATGCGCAGACACACAAGATACATACATGCACATATGCATATGTAGTTAACACACACAGACACCCATACCGATTCACACATGGAGGGGTAACCCTGGTAGATTTATCAGTGGAGGTCTGCAACACAGTGGCTGCCTTTCTCATTTCATAGGCCACCGGGGCAGAACAGGCATTGGCTTGTTCAAATCCAACCCAGCAAGACCAACACATTCACTCACACACACACGCACGCATGCATGTGTGTATATTCTTTTTCTCTTCAGCAGCTCACAACAGATGCCAGCCAAAATCAGTAAAGACTAAAGGAGGGAGAGATAGATGAGGGGTGACTGACACAAGCAGGTGGAGGGAAGAAGGTAGAGAAACCAAAACATGCACCTCGAGGCGTGTGTGTTGTTCACCACCAATAGAGAGATATCACGTATTTGGACAGCTGGATGAGCAGTTCACTCTGATGCTTCTTTCAATGGGAAAAATCTGTTTACTGAGTGCTGCACAGTAGACCAAAATGTAATTAGAAATGATACAGGCTCATGTTGTGGTTGGAACGGGGCCTTGCTGCAATAAGCGGTGCCTCATAAGCTTGGCAGCCACACAGTTTGACAAAAGCATACATGCTAATGAGAGGGGGTAACAAGCTGGCACATTTTGGGTGGACTTGAAGAATTGATAAAGGCTTCTTACAAAGGTGAAAGTGGTTTTGAAACCTCAGAAAAAAATCTTGAAGTTTAATTAGTGTTGGAACCTGATTGCAGTTTACTTCAATCCGGAATATATGTGCAACCAACTTCTACATTCGGCAAAAAAGGTGAAAACACTTCCTTTCATACACAAGGTACTTTACATGATTAAAAGCATTTCAATATAAAGAACTAAACAATTAAAGTGGGAAAACTAAACAAACAAAAATTAATATAAAAATACTATTAAAAACAGCATACAGTGCAAGAAATATACCGTCATTCCCTGCCTACAGAGCGCACCTGGTTATAAGCCTCACCCAGTACATTTAAAGGAAATACCATTTGGTACATATGTATGCCGCAGCTGTATAAAGGCCGCAAGTGCCCACATTGAAACCCACAATAAAACACGAGATATTTACAAAGAAAGACGGTACACAGAAAGCATTTAATGCTAGCGCGGCGCTAACACAACTGTGCCGCTAACTCTAATGCTAGTGCGGCGCTGACAGGCCCGCTAAAAAAAAACTTACTGGTAAAAATCACTGAGCGCGAGACGCCAATAACACAGTAGCAACACGCTAGCACCGTGCTAACACTAATGCAGCACTAACATGGCCTGTAAAAGTCACTTCCTCGGCACATATATTGTGGTCTCACTCTGACCTTTTCTACTCGAGTGCCTCCTTGCATAAATTAGCCGCATCACCGCATATATCGCAAGGTTGAAAGCGTGTGGAGAAAGTCGTGACAACTTATTCCATTTGTGTGCAATTCCATTTATGTGCAACAGAATAGCTTAATGCTGCTTCAACATGTTTGCCTTGGACTGTGCGCTCCACTATTTGACCTGAGTCTGTTGATCTCAGAGCTCTAGAGCAACTCATTTTTGTCACGGGCCACATTGTACTTGCGGTTTCCCTCAAAGGGCCATTATTGCTGTGAAATGATAAAAATCTTTAACCGCCTCATCATATTTACACATGAAATTTATGAACTACTTTTGGAATCATAAATCAAGAATAATGTAACTCCTGTTGTTTAGTAACACAAAAATGCTTGTAATAGCTCGAGGTTGTCATTTATTAAATGACAATTTGAAATTTTGGTACAGATTAGAACAAAATATCATGGAAGTTGATACACATGATTTGCCTCCGCAGGCCGCATGAAATCATTCGGTGGGCCAGATCTCACCCTGGGCCTTCAGTTTGACACCTGTTATCTACAGGGTTTGTTAAGGTTACGCATTTCTCTCTTGTATTCAGGACCTAAACCATTTAGTGATTTATAGACCAGTAGCAGAACTTTAAAACCTATTGTAAAGTTTACTGGAAGCCAGTGTAAAGACTTTAGAATTGGAGTTGTATGCCCTGACCTCTTTGTTCTGGTCAGAACCCGAGCTGTACCATTCTGAATGAGCTGCAGCTGTTTGATGCTCTTTTTAAGGAGTCCAGTCAGAAGACCATTACAGTAGTCAACTTTACTTGAGAAAAATAGAGTTTACATAGATTATGGACATTTCTCTCAGAGATAATGTAAATAGAACTATTATACAAGGGAGATCAGATTCTGAATTCTTGTTGTAATTTTATAAAAAAAAAAAAATCCTTCAGATTTTAAGTTGTTCAGTTTGGACAGTATGAGCCTTTGTTCACATCACATGTCATCAAATCTGACTGAATTACTGGAAAACTTCTCAAACAAAACTATTTTTCCCCTTTTTACCCTGTTTATCTTGTCCCCTTCTTCTCTCAATCTTTTCTCATCCACCCCCCTGCTGTCATTTATCCCACAATCCTCAGAACTGTAGCCAGTTGCTTCAGATTCACACACAAACACTTTACACCTTCCACAGCATTAATTTTTTTTCTCTCAACCTTGGTGGCTCTGATGAAAAAACAGAGTGGGTAGATGTGAATGAGGAAATACTTTGATCTAAGCTAAGGGAAAATAAAGAAACAGCCAGGGAAAAATATACAAGCCCCCGAATTGAGCCTGGGCTTCACCCGGGGGAAGCGACCTTGTGGTAGATTCTTGTCTTGGGCTTCAGTGCGGTCCAGTGGGGCCAGCTCTGCTCTTGTTATTCTAACATGGTTAGCACATGGGCTAAACTTGCCATTCATTTATTTAACACACAGACTACCCATGGTGATCCCAGATGCTATGAGGCTAAAGAGTTATAAACATATTATGTGAGGCCAACTCCGGGGCAGTTTGCCGGATAAATTTAGTTTTTATTCTTGTTTTTCTGTTTGTTTTTGGTTCCCTGCTCCAACTTTGTGATTGTCTGGTGACCAGTTCAGGGTGTAACCCACCTATCACCCAGAGGCAGCTGTGGTAGGGGCCAACATCTCTGTGATACTAGTGAGGATAAGCAGTATGGAAAATTGGTGGATAGTAATGAATAAATCAAGACACCGATGAGTTTCATGACATCCTCTCTCTTGGATATCCATCAATGCATGCATTTTCCGAGCCGCTTCTCCTCACGAGGGTCGCAGGAGTGCTGGAGCCTATCCCAGGTATTATTGGGCAAGAGGCGGGCTACACCCTGAACTGGTGGCTGGTGTGACGGTCTGAGCACTCCCGGTGCTGAAAAGTCTCCTTGTGATTGATGCGCATGTGCGTATAGTTTTTAAACTGTTGGCCAGTCTGAAACATCCCCATCCATGCTTCAACTTGTGTCATTCGACAACTTGTCACCGAGTGTTCATGTTCACGATGGACGTCTCAGAAAGACGAACACAGCGAACTTACATACAGTGAAGAAAATAAGTCTTTGAATACCCTGCTATATTGCAAGTTCTCCCACTTAGGAATCATGGAGGGGTCTGAAATTTTCATCATAGGTGCATGTCTACTGTTAGAGAGATTTTAAAAAGAAAAATCCAGAAATCACAATGTATGATTTTTTTAACAATTTATTTCTAATTTCTAATGATTGCGCAAGAGTGGACCTTTTTTCACCAAGCTGCTTGGCAATTTTTCCATAGCCCTTTGCAGCCGTGTGGAGTTGTACAATTTTGTCTCTGGTGTCTTTGGAGAACTCTTTGGTCTTGGCCATGTTACAAGTTTGAATCTTACTGACTGTATGGGGTGGACAGGTGTATGCAGTTAATGACCTCACACAAGTGGATCTGATTCAGGATAATACATGGAGTGGAGGTGGTCCTTTAAAGGCAGACTAACAGGTCTTTGAGGGTCAGAATTCTTGCTTATAGACAGGTGTTCAAATACTTATTTGCAGCTGTATCACACAAATAAATCGTTAAAAAAAATCATCCATTGTGATATCTGGATTTTTCTTTTTAGATTCTCTCTGTCACAGTGGACATGCACCTATGATGAACATTTCAGACCCCTCCCCGATTTCTAAGTGGGAGAACTTGCAATATAGCAGGGTGTTCAAATACATATTTTCTTCACTGTATATGTGTATATCTTTTTATCAACTTTTCTTTTCAGGTTAGGTTAGGGTTACGGTTAGGTTATAACGTTTGTTAGCTCCCTCTTTGTAGAATAAGGAGAACTAAGAGACCGGGGGATTTCCCAGTAAACGTCTGCTACGTACCCAGAGTTCCCCTGTTAGTAACACATGTGCATTAATCACAAGGATACTTTTCAGCACGGGGGAGCACTCAGACCATGACACCAGCCAATCACAGGGCACAGTCGCACTCACAATCACACTTGGGGGAAATTTAGAGTGTCCAATTAATATTGCATGTTTTTGGAATCGGGCAGAAAACCGGAATGCCCAGAGAAAACCCATGCAGGCACAGGGAGAACATGCAAACTCCACACAGGGAGGCCCGGAGTTTGAACCCCGGTCTTCAGAACTGTCAGGCCAATGCTCTTCAGCTGCACCACCGTGCTGCCTCTCTTGGACAGTTTCACAGAAATTACCATGGTGTACACTCGCTTTCAAAATCAATTGACTTGTCTAACAGCAGCAAGTTAACAAGAACTAGCGCAGCCATGGTTGAGGATGTACATGATGAGTTAGTTATCCATCCATTATCCATGTTGCTTATCCTCAGAAGGGACACGGGAGTGCTGGAGCCTATTCCAGTTATCTTCGTGGAAGAGATTGGGTACTCTCTGAACTGGTTCCCGGCCAATTGCAGGGCACGTACAAACAAACAAACCATTTCTAATCATAATCACACTTAAGGGCAATTTAGAGCACTTGAGCATTTCTTAACCACAATTAACTATATTTAAATTAAATGAAATCTCTGTGATGCACTTTGCTACAATAAAGCCAATGTAAAAAATACATACTAGGGCATTATATTGTTGGAGTTGGTGGATTTTTCCCATGAGCTCGTTCACACATAAATACCCATACACACACATGCACATAAGCAGCAACAGGATGCCAGTTGAACATTCTCCATTTTTAGCCTTGTGATATTTGGCAATGGTGTCCCACAAACAGTGAAGCGCGCACAATCCCGGTGGGCAGCTTGCTATACCTCAGAGTGCATGTGTGTGTGTGAGTGTGTGTTTACCCAGCAAGCAGCAGCTGTGTCAGTAATAGCTCTCTAAGCTGTGGGCTAATGACAGAACTCAGAGAAAGGGACTCTAACATAGATGTTTAACCCCGTTTAGCCCCGATCTGGAGACCACTAGGCAAACACGCACACATGCAGCTAACACACACACACACAAGCCTGCACTAATTATTTTTGGAAGCTTTAGCTGAACAGAGAGAGAAGCATATAGAGAGTGGGAACAACATCATTCATCTTATATACCAAACCTGCCTCTTTAGCCCTGTTACCGCAGCAACCTGACCCCACACACAACTACCAGACTTCAAATCACCAACTTGTGCTGCACACAAAAACACACGCACTTAGTGAACACACTGTCCTTTGGAGCACAAACGGGGGCAGGTGGTCATATTGGTGGAGTGTATATGGGGGTTGTTAGCTTTTAGGGTTAATGTGTGTGTAGATGTGAGTGAGTACGTAAGTGCGCGTGCGTGTGTGTGTCCGCGTGCACGATGCTCAGCTCTCAGCCATTTCTCTATTGTCCAGTCCCCGAAGTGACTGTGAGGTCTAATTAGCAAGTTAACAAGTTAAGAGGTGGAGTCTGTCAAACGCTTGGCTCTTTCACCCCGAGGGTCAGCCCACCACCACATGCATATGTGTGTTGGAACATGCTGAGTTTAAGAATTGCACAGCCTCTTTCAGGGATTCGGAGATGTTCAATAACCGATTAAAAAGTGATGATTTATCAATTACCGTGATTCTTATACCATTGATGTAAAAAGTATTAGAGAAAAACATCGTACAACTATAAAGGCAGTCTATCGCAATACAAATGTCAGATACAAAGGACATGAGGAAGAATCAGACTATCTGTTCATAATGTTTTAGAACTAAAGAGAGACACAAGTTTAGTGTGAGAAATATCTAACTACTATCAACAAATTAGCAAATAGCACTCCACAATCCACAACTATTTGTGTGAAGTAAGAGCTTTTATTCTGACGAGCCAGTGGCATAATAATGACTGCGGTGAGACTGTGGGCCTATTCTGGGCTTCTTTTCAAGGTTGGTCGAAACTCATTTGTGACCAAGTCTGCTTCAGTAATTGGGTGGGAGTAGTAGAATTCTGTCTACTAACATCAGCTACCTCATTCCCATTACCATGTAATTAGCTCATTCAAAACGTTGGTGCGAGTGTCGTAGTTTAAAGCATTTTAAAGTATGGTTTTGCCATAAAGAAACAACTTCAAATTGATTGAAATTGTTGAAACCGCGAAGAAATGTGAGCCGTTACGATGGCAACGCTGGATCACCTACTGCAGTCTACTTTAGTGCTATACCACAGTTATTCTTAAAGTGTTGTACTTGTACCATTAGTGGTATTCGGGATTACACATGTGATATCCAAAAGAATCACTGGTTAAGCACAATTCAGTTGTTTTTATTTTTTTTAATACAATTTGTGTTTGATCTTTAAGAACTATTGTTTTTAGCAAGTTGTTTGTTAGTAAATGTAACATGCACTTATAGATTATGGGAACATTTCAGTTTATTTACATTGTTCTTTTTAAGCTTTCTATAGCTTTGGAGCTACTTTCCTCCTCTCTTGTTTCTCTTATAATCTATGAAAACTCTGTCTTTGGCCCTGTTAATCGGGCTGTCTCTCTATCAATCCTTCAATGAAGTGAAGCCCTCTACCTCCCACAAAGGCAACACCATATTTCTCCTCTTAAACATCAGCAGCAACTTGCATTGTCCGCCGAGCTGTGGAACTTGTCTACAATAGACAGACCGCTCAATGTATGTGTGCACAAAGTAGGGGTTCCCCAACCGCCCTTTTAGTGGACAAAGACACCAATTTGTCACCTCATGTACAGCTGTTGACCGGGTGGGTTCATTTTGTATGTGTGTGTATGTTTGTATGCGTGTGTGTGTGTGTGTGTGTGTGTGTGTGTGTGTGTGTGTGTGTGTGTGTGTGTGTGTGTGAAATTGGGGGAGGAAAATCGGAGAGAAGACAAGGAGGGAGAAAATGAGGCGGGACACCCTTTTCTAACCCAACTGCTGAGGGGGGTAGCAAGTTGGGTAAGTATTTAGTGGGAGGAGAGAAAGTAAATGGTTTTCTTCCTCTTTTCTGTGGGAATGTTTGTGAAACAGCACAAAGCAGCAGCCACTGTGTAGCTGTGTGGGAGAGTGAGAGTGAAGGGTGGGGGTGTGAGGTTGAAAGCAGCTCTGTAGACATGAAGAAACCTCCATCTTCTCCATTCCGACCACTACTTACCCTAAAAGGGTCCCATTGTCCTTATTACATTACTTGAGTGTGTATTGTTAATGTAATAATGTCAAATCAGTCTTGGTTACTCACATATGATTTAATGCTAAATAGTCTGATTTGTTTTCAAGTGTTCAATGAGGTCTAAGCTTCAATTATATGCGTGCCATTCTGGTTTCTATTGGCAACCATCTGACTGTTATGGACACTGGTCACTTACTGGAACCTTTACTAGTTTGTACTGATACAATATTTAGTTTTAAATATAATATAATAATATATAATAATATAATCTCATGTCCAGTTGGGATGTTAAAATCAAGACACAAAAGAAGCATTTAGACATAGGTAGACTTTTTTTTAGACCAAATATCCATATTTGGTTGCTTAGTACAATATGCGAAAACCAAATAATATTGTCAAAGTATTGAAAAAAATGCATCCAAATTGAATTCAAGATAATTAATAACCAGTTTTATATCATTTGAATTAGACATATAGAGTCCCTCATGTAAAGGTTTTGTTATCTACTCCAAGCATATGTCGATTAAATGTTGATAATCAATCAAATTATAACATTTAAACAGCTGACTGGAAGGATCCCAACAAGAGTAATTTTAATGAGCACCAGCAAATAGAGCTTCTATCCAACATGCTATACACCATACTAAGCATTAGATTTATCTGCAATAATGTATTACATTATTAGGTAACACACCGCCATTAAGTATTATTGTGCTACATGCCTAGACAAAGATAATGATAGTGAATCTTGATTGATTTGGTTTTGGAATGGATTGCTCTCTAAAAAAAAAGAATTCATCTAATCTGAAATGGCTTTGAAAACATCGACAATTGGTTTTGCCCATAACTCAACAAAAGTAATCAAGACTTACTGTAGATACATAATACAGTACTAATTATCATCCTCGTCGAAACCCTCCACAGAAAAGCCATCTTTTCTCCTGTTGAGCACTCATCTTAGCGCCATTCTGCCTGCAACCTTCATTACTGCCTGGCTGGCCCCTTGTGTTGTGACTGCTGACAACTTCTCCAATTTGCTCAGCTGTGTGAAGAGGCAGGGAGCACATTGATATCTTCCCACCTACAAACACACACTTCAAGGGGGAGCTGTAATCCTTCTCTTGCACACACTCTGGAGTCATCAATATCCTGCCATTTTTAAATGATCTGGCCGCAGGATAGAGTTTCAACCCTGCTGGACTCTTCTGCCATGTCTTAAAACTCACACATGAACACGCATGCGCACGAACACACACCAAACTCCTCTTTGGTCATTGATTACCTTCTCGGATTCCAAACTGCTCCAGCCATTGTTTGAGTAACAGCAGGGACCTCTACCCCAACCCAAATCCCCCCCCCCCCCCCCACATGTTTGTGTTGGTGTGCATGTATTATATCTTCAAGTAAAGAATGGGTTGGACTACATTTGTGTTGATCATGAAATGCAATCACTGGTGTATCTTGATTTTCACATGACTCACTGAGTGTTTGCCAATTTGGTAGAACAGGCAGCACCAAGTTGGGCACTGCGGTACAGCAGGTGTAGTGCCCATGGAGATGTGGCTGATAACATGATGACAATTATAGGGCAGAAATTCAATTTAGAGTTAAGCCTGCTCAGACTACATCTTAGTTCATAAGGTGAACTTGGTGAACTGAATTTTGGCAGACAGATACTGCGAACATATTCAAGTTTTTACAAGTAGCTATCACCAGCTCATTCTGTATATAATTAGGGTACTCATTTCCATTGTCTGTTTCCACGACATGACCAGAGCAGTGACAATGCTCCATTCAAGCTTGGATCACAGCAGTTATGCATTGTCCTCTTGAAGGCAGTCACGCGGTTAACAACGCCCACATTACATCCCGTCACCTACGCATTGCTCAGCGCAGCACCTCTGTGTAGCCTGCCACGGACACGTAAAAAAATGTTGCTGTGCATCTCATCTCTTGTGATTGGCCCAATGACGTACTCACCGTTCCTCCCGGCTCCACGTAGCACCGATTCTCGATTGATTTTCCAGCATAATCATACGTATCATCTGGTCATTTAGGTCCATTTGTTCAAGAGGACACATTTCTGAGGTCACCATTGTAGTTGTTTTGTTCCTTGTTACAGAAAGAAAAGTAAAAACTGCTCACGAAAATTACCATCATGTGCTGAGGAAACTCTGCCCTGTAGTGTCCAAGCCAATACCAGCTGTAGTGACACCTCTGATTTGAAGAACTGCAGTACTTTTTCAAAACTGAGCATGTGGGTTGCGCTGGAGTATGAAAGGCAAACTATGAACAGAAGACCTGCAGTGACGTCAGCCCTGTCGCCACACACCTTGGTTCTAAGAAGCCTTGAGGGCTTTTTATCGTTGCACGTTCGTGCGGTTAACAATGCCTGCATTGCATTGCATCATATAACCTTAAACATTGCATCTCTGCATAGCTTGCTGTTGCTGCGTGGAGAAAGCTGCGGTGCTCATCTCTCGTGATTGGCCTGTTTTGGCCACATGCTGTGATGACGTACTCACCGTTCCTCCTGGCTCCACATACCAGATCTGCTGCCGTCTTCTTTATTGATTTTGCATCATAATAAAATGTATCATCTTGTGATTTACATACATCTGTTCAAGCATACACTGTTCCACGGTCACCATTGTTGTTGCGTTGTTCCTTTTCGTGTTTTACCAATGCCAGCCATAGCGACACCTCTGACTTGGAGAAAAACAGCAGCACATTTTCAAAACTGCGCACGTGGGTTGAGCTCGAGTATAAATGCAAACTACATGTGGGAGAGCAACAATGACGTTAGTGCGTTCCTCGCACACAAGAGTAAAAATGTAGGCACAGATGATGCCATTCCTGAGTCGAAAATGTAATTTGTGCCACATTTAAAGGTAATGAGTGCAGCCCTTTTTGATTGGCAGGGCCTGAAGTTGGCTGTAAACACTCCCACGGTGGTATGGCATGTCCACTATCCTACTAAAGTATCGAGAGTTGTCGAACCTGACAGTGGGATATCGAGCCCATTGACAGACTTCAGCAATTTGGCTCTCTTCCGTGTTACAATTCCGTAACTCTCTTCTTGTGCTCTTCCAGTGTGGAATAGCTAGCAAACCATTTACTATGACTTCCTACCTGCCTTTCATATTTGCTTTCATCTCTTCAATTCCTCACAACCAAGGCAATGAAAATGTCAAAGGTGTCAATGGTTTGTCAATGTCAATGGTGGTTTTCAATGATAGCATTTTATGTGTGAAAAGGGGCTTGATCACATAGGGCAGCTGAAAAGAACGATATCTCAACCCGGCAATGATCACAAAATACCGTTCATCGTTCACAACAGAATTTATACGAACATGGATTTAACCACACAGTATCTTTTTGAGGTCACCTATGTGCATCTAAACACGCATTCACTATCTCCCCTCAAAAACACTGGTGGGCTGTGTTTCACTGTAAATTCCTTAAAACCTGATCCTGTCTAAATTTGCAGGCCTTTCCCCATTGATTTCCCCGGGTGAAAATAAGAGGATAGGAAAGCATGTTAGACGTCTCCGGAATCAGAGCCAATCCATTAGCAGCGATCAATACACTGGCAGAGGAGAGCTAGCCAGAGAGACATAGACCACGAGAGAGGGAGACCTGAGTGTTGACAAAACCAAATAAATATAGACGCGGAAAGAGACGAGAAATCAGATTAGTGCTGAGAGAATCTAAGCACAACACTTTTAACCCCTAACCTAACAATCTGTGTTTACACCACAGTAAGGAAAGAGGGGGAGGTCGGGGGAGGCTTTTGTGGTCGCGTGGAGGGAGCGTCTGTTCATGACTTCAGTTTAACAAGCCCTCTCTATGTGACTGTGTGGCATATACAAACTGAACAACACAAACAAAAACACACAAACACAAACACACACACACACACAAAACAGTATATATACATCCATCAATTTTCAGAACCGCTTATCCTCACTAGGGTTGGAAGAGTGCTGGAGAATATCCCAGCTATCATCGGGCGGGAGGCGGAGTACACCCTGCACTGGTTGCCAGCCAAACGCCGGTCACATAGAGACAGACATCAGCTGCACTCACAATCACACCTGAGGGCAATATAGAGTCCCCCATTAGTGCATGTTTCTGGGATGTGGAAGGAAACCTGAGCCCCCGGAGAAAACCCACACAGGCACAGAGAGAAGATGCAAACTCCACACGGGCTGGGTGGGGTTTGAGCAGTGTTCCTGAGAACTGTGAGGCCAACACTCCAAAGAGTTGCATCACCGATCCGGCTTAATTATATTGTCTGTGCAACTGTTAGGCTGGCAAGCATTTCAGGGTGTACCCCGCCTCCTTACCGATGACAGCTGGGATAGGCTCCAGCCATCCCGCGACCCTTGTGACGATAAGCAGGGTTAGGGTTGTTCTGCCAGTTTGGTTCTCCATAGGAATTACACAACGGCCAGGGGTGGAACTCTGAACCTAAGGTCTTTGGAGAGGTCTGCAAGAGACTCGGGATCAGGAACACCATGCCACAGGACAGGAGTGACTCTTCTGAGTAAATCTCAACGACTTACTCACTAGATACATGTGTAGAACCAGTTGTCCAAGGCAAGCGAAAGCGGGGTAACAGTCCAATTTCTTATCGGCGAAAACATCGACTTCGGGATTAAATATGGGTCCTCTATGCCATGTGTCTCTCATTTTTCCACGTACCTTAATTTATTATCACCTTCTTAAATGTTTAACAGTATCGGACAAAACTCTGGGCGTCATGCTATGAGATGTATTTTCACGTCGCCTCCAATCGTCTCAGCATTGAACAATGGTTTGTTTGACCGACACTTCCAGCCAGTGACGTGATTTGATGACGTAGGTGCAGAAGCTCTATATGGGACGCAACGGTTGCTGAGGTCAGCTAACTGGCTAGATGGGGGCTGTGTGACGTTGCTGGGAGGCTGGAGGCACTCCCACGATGTTTTGTGGCACTAAGAATGTGACACCGTGACTGTGAATGACATGTTGACTAGTGACTTGTCTGCACTTGTCTTTGTGTGAGGAGGGATAAGATATTAGCTTATAGTTATATTCTGCTTATAAATGTCCAATTGTTCCTCACTGCCTCATGAGCACTGCCACGTAATTTTTGCTAAAATGTTATTTGATATTCATGTTTTGAGTTAAAAAAATAGTAATGAAATTAGAAGCTATTGAAATTTACTTGAGTACTTTCTTACTCAAGTAAATCATTGAATGACAACTTTTTACTTTTAGGTGAGTCATATTATTATAAGGTAAGAGTACTCTCTCTTGAGTAGAATATTTGGCTGCCCAACCCACCTCTGTCTATATTCAGTCATCTTGTGGATTATTATTATAATTATTCGTATTATAAGATTATTACATTCTTAAACATAGATGGATGCAAAAATTATGTGCCATCAGTTGCACCATTTCTAATATTGTCATTTTCTCTTTTGCATGTGGCCTGAATGGTTTCTTCTCACAGGTAAGTCCTATTTTTCTTTTATTATTTGAAGTCTGAAAGATAAAAAAAAAACGGGATTTTTGTTGTTGTTGTTGTTAAAAAAAAATACATTAGAATGAATTAAGAGGGAGCTGAATATGAAAGAAACACAATGGCATCCCATTGTCCCCAACCACAGGTACTGGTGAGTTTACAACCCAAGAAATTGACACAAGGCTTTAAGGGTGTCTACCTCGAGTTATTCCATATGAGAATATTTCTCATCTCATACCGTGTAATGCTCTCAAACAGTTTAAGGCTGCTGGACCGTGGCCGAACCTGACGAAACTGTTGCTCAGTGTGTTGCGTGGGTGGCACCTGGTTTGGCAACTGTTTTCAATAGTGGCTGATCGGTTGGCTACTGTTTTTCCCGCAATTGGCTCACTATTTCAGGCCTCCATTTATCCATCAGTATCAGCAAGTCTTATTTTTGTAAGAGTTTCTCTCCAGTTCTGTCGGAGAGCATGTGGCGGTTTTTATTCTGACAAGAGGCACTCTCCTCATATCTGACTGACAGATGTTTTCTGCTCAAACAGCTGATTTCATATAGACTCGGAGGCAACCAGTACACTTTTCTGTGCTGTTAATGTTCTGTTTGAAAGACTGCACTGTTAATTAGATGTTTGTATTGAACTGTTCTAAAATCAAATAACGTACAAGTTGACTGTTGCCATCTGTGGCTCGGACAAAAAAAACCTTCTACATCTGTACATCTTTCTACTCTTTTGTCTTGTCTCTATTTGTGAAGCCTTCTTCACCAATGTAACTGTCAAACAAAGACATAATCTCCCTTCTATTTCCGTTGCTGGCATCAATCCAGTATGACGCACGGCATAAATCTGCAAAAAGGTAGGTTAGACATCCATCCATCCATTTTCTGAGCTGCTTATCCTCACCAGGATTGCTGGAGTGCTGGAGCCACTCCCAACTGTCATCAGGCAGGAGGCAGGGTACACCCTGAACTGGTTGAAAGCCAATCACAGGACACATGGAGACAGACAACAGTCACACACTCACACCCAGGGGCAATTTAGAAGGGTTAGATATGCTTCTTGATTTGATCTTTTTGTATTGGCTAATTGTCCAACAGAGAGATGTCCATGGAGAGAATTTGCACTCAGCATCCAAAAAAATAAATTGAGTCTGCATTCTCAATAAGATGCAAGGCAAAGGACACAATCCAATTAAGAATTAGAATTCAGTCACTATTGGTGCAAATCCAGAGGATGGATCCATGAATCTGAATCTGAATGTCTTTTCGCCATTTGAGTCACAGTTGAGAATAATCAAAAATGGTCATACTCCACAAACCACATATTAAGAGTTTGTGCTAATGATTCAAGATTGTTGTTTGAGATGATTTGATGGCAGGTGTCAGGGCAGAGATCTGTGTTTTATGTAGTTGTTTGTGGTTTAACCTCCTGCTTTGCATTTGTCACAAAACAAACCTGATTGCAAGACTGCCACTCTCCACGTTTGCTTTTTTTAAAAGTTCTACCTTGGGGGACGTCTGTATTTAACTGAGTGCTTTTCAGGGCAAGAGAGTGCTATTTTAGATTGTATATTTTAAGGATAACATTGCTATCAAAAAAAAAATTGTGGTTGGATCATAAAATGGGGTTTAGAGTGCAGTTATATTGTTAGGGTTCCTTAAACCCTATATCTCCAGCAAACTTCTTCCTTTTAACATTAGAAGAGAGGAGCAGAGAGCTATTAATGTTGACCAATGACTGTGAGCGTTAATAGTTATAGTGTTTTAGGGCGAATATGATGGCCATGTAACGAAGGCCTTGATTACTTTATTAGGCTCTTCAAGTCATTCGGCTTACACTTACCAATGTGACCCCTCTCCCGAGATCTCCTTTTTCTCCAAACACTCCACCACCATCACTGCCACCTCCTTGTCTCTCCCCCAAGCCCCACTCCCACCACATCAACTCACCTCCCCCGTATACTTTGCGCTGTGCCCCGTGATGATGAAATCAAATTAGGTGGACTGTATGGGTCTAAATCACAGCTCACGTTGCAAGCCGTGACATAAAGAATGGCCGCGATGAGGTTACTCAGAGTTCACAGCAGATAATGAAAGAGACAGGGAGGTAATAGCATGACAAAGTGGTGGGGTTCTCTCGACTGTGGGTGCAAAAGATGGGGGTTAATATGGAGGGAAGGGTGGAGGTTCATTTGGAGGGTACCTGCCTATATGACCACTCTATCTGTTGAGCGACACTCATTCACGTCATGTGCCATATTCTGACTTTTCTCTCCTCTTCTGCCTCTCTGTGCTGGCCTCTCCTTCATCCTACACCACCAATATCTTCTCTTTATCCATCCCTCGATCTTGATAGTGACAAAGGTTTCACACTCAATTAAATAAAGTATCTCCTTAAAGGGAGTTTGGTTCAGGTTATCAAGAGACATTCACTAAGTACTTCACTGATGGTTAGCTACTTCCAGCAAAAGCACAGTTAGCCTTGGCCTTATTCTCACAGGAACTCTCTTGGCTTCTTTTAATGCATGACTGAAAATATCCCTCCACTCCCTTCCACTATACAGGACTACAATATGTTGACCTCACCCTTAAACATCTATCAATCAATCCACTTTTTACGCCGCTTATCTTGTTCAGGCTGAAAAGTAGCTGGAGCTTATCCCAGCTGCATTTGAGTGAAAGGTAGCCCACACCTTGGACTGGTCACCACTCAATCACAAAACACATTCAGAGACAGACAATCCAACCCCCCTGCACCAAACTGGCGCACTATGCTCAGTGAGACCACTTTGAAACAATGTGTTGCTAATTCATATTATTGTACAACAATTTTTATTTGAGGTTAACCGAAGACTCTAAATTGCACCGACTTGAAAATTTGAATTGGTGTACCAGCCTCACGTATAAACTGGGCTCGGCTCCAGCTTACCCATGAACAGGCTGAACAGCTTGAGCAGTGGGGAATTAATGGATTTTTCCCAAATTGTATGGCCAAATTCAAAAGTGTAGAAGCTCAACGGCGCTCAACTTTCAAGTATAAGTTACTGAAATAAAATGCAAAAGCAACTGATTTGTTTTTTAGTTAGAAATCACTGCTGTTGTTTTTTACACATTTTACTTTCTCATTTATATATATACTAAATATCAATATATTTTAACTCAGATGTTTAATTCACTGCAGAATGACAGATGGCTTAAAACCATCAAAGAATGCCTTGAGTATAGAAGAAAGAATGGTCTGATACCAACATTCATGTAAATGCGTTGGAAGATATAATGAAAAGGCTTGAACAATGTAACATTCCACTGTGATACATGGGCAATTTCATAGAAGTCTGATTATTGGTTTTGTCACAAATGATGACTGATTTGTGACAAAAACAATAACAATAGCTGTTTGGCTGTGGCTAAAATGTAAATATATATCATGTAAATCTAAATATATCAATCCATCTATTAGCTGAGCAGCTTATCCTCGCACGGTTAGGCGGTGTGCTGCAGCCTATTCCAGCTATCTTTGGCCAGGAGGAGGGGTACACCCTAAACCGGTTGCCAGTGGCAACCATGACATGGCAGATACTTATACACAAACAACCATTTGCATTGAGATTCACACATACAGGGAATTTTGAGTCTTCAATTAATCTACCATGCATGTATTTGGGATGTGGGAGGAAACCAGTGTGCCAGGAGAAAAGCCACACGGGCACATGGAAAACATACAAACTCCACACAGGTGGGCCAGGATTAGAACCACGGTCCCCAGTACTATGAGGCAGATGCGCCAACCTGTTGTTCACAATGACGCCTGTAAGGATATTATTTTTATAATTATTCACAATTACTTGATATAACAACCAATATTGTATACATTTTAAGGCATCCAAGTATTTATGGTGTCCAGTGGTGTCTCGTTGTTTTCACTTCCCCTGTAATCTGAGCTATTTGTCTAATTGAGTCTAATAGTTTATATTTGGAATTTAACCGTGTTGAATGTCAGCGACAAGACAAAACACAAAATGTTTCTCTTGAGAATTACCAACCAGATGGTACAATGCAAGTGCGACAGTGTATGCGTGTGTGTGTGTGTCTACGCACACTATGTGACCTAAAAAGACACCTGTCGTCCATCCTGCTATTTTTTCCTCTCATTACTGAATGCCAACACATGGAAGACATACACACACATGCATGCATACGCACACTCATGTATACACACACACACACGTGCATGCGTGTGCACGACATACCTTTGACCCAGGTCACTAGTCAGTTTTCTCTAAAATAGCAGCAATCACTAACCTTTGACTTCTTGTCTTGCTTCCTGTTCCTTTTTAAACGTGAAGGTGGGGCAAAGGACATAACTCGGGTCACTGTTAATATTTAGCGATACTACCAATACGCATTCCAAGTTGGTTTAGCGGGTTTGTGACAATTGTAATTATTTATTTGGAAGTTTTGTTGTCTGCTCTAGTATGTATTTTGTTTTTTTGTATATTATTTGAGGATACGCGTAGATTTAGGTAAAAAAACGTCCTGTGTGCTTGCAGTTAAAATGAGTTCAAAATAAACAATTCCAATTCAACTAACAACTGCACATGAAGACGGCTGTGTTCCCCTTTACACTTTCCTTACATACTTACTCTTTTACCCTGTAGCTCTTCTAGTGACCTTGAGGCCACTGTGTCCTCTATTCACCAAACTGGGCTTTAATTCTTTAGGCTGGGGCGCCCAAACGGAAATAAAAAGCCCATTATGAGATGCCTGCAGCAGGGGCTTGTTGACTGGGTTTTATTACGGGTGAGGATGAGAGCGCTTGATGCCTTCATTTAGGGCCCCAAGCACCTCGAGCTGACAGCGCTGTGACGGTACTGGTCCCCGTGGCAGTGCTAAACAAGACCATGACAGAATGAGATGCACTGTCTGGGTGTGTGTCTTTCTCTTCTTCTATGTGTCTGTGTTTGCGTGTAGAGCAGCGTACTGGCTGTCCAGGCTGGCACGGGGAAGCACGCCTGTATAAATGCCCTCGTAAATCTGACAGCTAGACATATGTATGGGGGCCTCATTAAAATTTTATTACTAATCACTATGGATGGCTTGCCCGGCTACAAGCTGGCTGATGCCTCAGAAACACACGTCCAAGCCGATACTGCATGCAAACGTGAAAAGTGTGCATGACACGCCACATATAAATGTATTGGGACACATGGCCAATGCACCTTGAGGAGCTTAAAATCCAAGAAAATTCATGTGCGGTTAAAAATCTCTGCTGTATTTCATCCTAAAGGTGTTTAGTGAGGTTGAGGTCTGGGCTCTCGAGTGCCTCCACAGCAAATCCATCCAAAAATACCTTTATGGGCTTTGCTCCGTGCATTGGCATCTAATCATGCCAATCTTTGGCCGCAGAAAGAAGACGCTGATTCATCATGCATGAATTTCCTGCTCTCTGTGGATGCATCATGCTGGCTGCTTATAAAAGTGCTTTTGTTTAATGCTCATTAATTGAAGCTGTATGTAATTAAATAAGTTTTGAGACCACCTAGACCAACATATGAAACACATTTGCATTGTTAAAGACTCTAAGTGAATTCAGAGATACTACTGTATTACAGCCTTCATTCCATCAGTGGCTATATGGGACAATGGCAAATTACTTTCTAGTTTCTATTTAGATTATTACAGTCTCCAAATTATTTCTGCTAAATGTACAAATATAGTTAATTGAGAGATTAAGGTTTATTGAGCATTTTTACAACACTTTCAACGGAGGCATGTGTAAGAGGTGAGAGAATGCCTCTTTTCTTCATCATTCTGAAGTCTGATTTTAATTCATTCAAATATGGCAGGTTTGTTAACATGTTTCTCTCTGCTGTGTCGAATTTCTAAGACATTTTCATGTTTACATGTTAGTGTCTTTAATATATTACAGAAGAGCTCAGAGTATTGTCTGGTTGGAATTGTAGATGACCTTTGATGCTTTCAGGGTAATTAATTGGAACTAACGTGAGACTTGAGCACTAGTGTATACATTTCAGTATTTTTGGAATGCAAAATGAACCAGCAAATTTTCTGGAAAAAAAATGTGAGAAATATAAGTGAAACACAAACACATAAGTACCACATAACAACAGAGTTAGTCTTGGTAAAGTTCATCAAAGGTTTGGCAGACCTATAAAGGTCTATATTGCGTACCTTAAGACCCCTGCA
Organism: Syngnathoides biaculeatus; assembly: GCF_019802595.1. Lineage (NCBI taxonomy): Eukaryota > Metazoa > Chordata > Actinopteri > Syngnathiformes > Syngnathidae > Syngnathoides > Syngnathoides biaculeatus. The sequence continues at coordinate 20,386,126 of NC_084652.1, read as the reverse complement.
TCTTATGGGGTAATGTTATCAGCTGGGGTGTCATCAGGAGGAGCAGGCTGGGGAATGAAATGCAAGAGCTGGAAGGCAACGTGTGGAATGTCAACTTCCTTATGCTGATAAACTTAATCCTTTTGACCTTTAGATAAGTTTCAAAAGATAACGGAAATGTCAGAGGCAAAAGTTTGAATGATTACGGCCATAGAAATGATTTGCCCAACATTGGTGTCTTTTTTTGTTTTTTTGAATGTCTATGCACACATTGCAGTTCTAATGAGACAAGGACTGAAAAGTATGGGACAATGACCAATTGCAGAAAAAACAAACAAGCCATGACAATGGGAAAAACAGAATGAGGGACCAAGGGTGGTGGATGACGTTGTTTTAAGGGGTGTTGCGCAGTCATTATTGTAGAATAGCAAAGAATGTAGAATAAAAATACAGTCTGGACTAACAATATGTATGGACAGAGCAAGAAAGCTCCTTGGTCTGCATGAATATGAGAGAGGCAGTTTAGTGGATCTGCGCTCCAAAATGCAGCATGACAGCGTAGTCGAGAACAGACATTAATCATTCGAAGGTGATAAAGTAAATACAAAATTGCAAATGCGAAGTGTTTGATGTTGTGCGTAACAAACCATTCACCCCTAATATAGAATATATCTATATTATAGCTGTATTGGAAAGCACCAAAATAGGTAAAAAGTGAATGCGTGAATGCTTTTGCGAGGCAATGTATCATCCATCCATCCATCCATTTTCTTAGCCACTTATCATCACAAGGGTCAAAGGAGTGCTGGACCAATCCTAGCTGTCATCGACCAAGAAGCGGGGTACACCCTGAACTGGTTGCATATTGCAGGACACATCGAGACAAACAGCCGCACTCACAGTCACACCTAGGGGCAATTTAGAGTGTCCAATTAATGTCGCATGTTCTTGCGATGTGGGAGGAAACTGGAGTGTCCGGAGAAAACCCACACAGGCACGGGGAGAACATATAAATTCCACAGAGGCAGGTCCGGGATCGAACCTGGGACCTCAGAACTGTGGGGCCAACACTTTCCAGCTGTGTCACTGTCACCATTATGTCACCGATACCGCAATGCATCATATTTTGTATTTGATATTCTTATTGTACCTAACATGATAAGTCTTTCTCAGATTTGTTCCATTAGCATTTTGTGCTAATGTTTTGGTGATCATATTGTTTCGGCTTTCCAATGGAGTAAAAATCTGATTTTGGCCCTGGTTGCAAGGATGACGATGAAGATGTTTTGAGACTGATAAAGAGAAGTCATCAAGCAAGGCTATGGTGGGGGGTATTAAGGGATGCTGTTTCTTAAATCACATCCTATATCCTCTACCTGATTGATGATTTGGTTTAATATTCAGTTACTTTATAAGTTCATTGTTGCAGTTATTTTAAATATTTGAGACAGCGTCCTATTCACCCACTAGATCCTTATGAGTGTGTGACAGGAAGCTTGCTTCAAATGTGTATTTGTGGCAGTAAATAAACACATCGTTTGGGAGGTCATAGAGGCAAAGGTGAAACAGTGGTTGCAACCAATACCTCCAGGGTGTGTGCGTGTGTTTTGGGGGCCAGGTGGAGGGAGCCCACCCTCCTTCAGAGTCTCTCATGTTAACTCTGTTCCTCCAGTTGTTAGCCAGTGAAGGATGACCCTGCACACTCTCTCAAACACATACACGCACACACCAGCACACACTTTACTAAAAGGCTATAATGCGAAGTAACTAGAGAGGAGCCTTCTTTTACAGATCAACCCCAAGACATTATCAGAATTTTGGTCTGTGTATGGTGTTGTTATATATGTGTCTGTGTGTGAATTTGTGTTTGTGTGCGTGTGACCATTGGTGACGTGTGTTTGCAGGTCTGCATGTGTAACAGCATTTGTGCACTGCGCGTGACCCTGTTATAACTTCAACGTGTCTGCCCTAATGTCATCATTGGAGGGCAATGGCAGGTCAAGCAGCATCTTCAAATACAGTGAACCCTCGGGCTCATCGTTGTAAAATCCAGCAAGACATTTTCATGGTTAATACAAATTATGGCCTATATTTAAGCAGTCACGTTTAAATCTGAAGGCATGCTCAGGTGTTTTCTTTTTTTCATCATAAATCAAACATAACACAGTACTGAAAATAAATAATGATTTGGGAGGGATTGGCGCTTGGATGTTAGTTACTACTTTAGCTGTTATTGTCAGAAAAGACATTTGAATACTTGGCAAAAAAACCGATGGAAAATGAAAACACATTATTTATTTTAGCTTAGCTTGCTTTAAATATGCTAACACATGTAAAAAAGTGCATGCCACAAACACTCAACATTTACAGTGAAGAAAATGAGTATTTGAACACCCTGCTATATTGCAAGTTCTCCCACTAAGAATTCATGGAAGGGTCTTAAATTTTCATTGTAGGTGCATGTCCACTGCGAGAAAGATAATCTAAAACGAAAATTCCAGAAATCACAATGTATGATTTTTTTATTATTTGTGTGATACAGCTGTCTATCAGCTAGAATTCTGACCCTCAAAGACCTCTCCATGTCCACACGGCTGGTAAGGGCTACGGAGAATTTGCCAAGCAGCTTGGTGAAAAAAGGTCCACTGTTGGAGCAATCATTAGAAAATGGAAGAAGCTAAACATGATGGTCAATCTCAATCGGAGTGGAGCCCCATGACCCCCAATCAGCCCAGGACTACACAACAGGATTTGGTCAATGATCCGAAAAGAGCTGGAGCCACCGTTTCCAAGGTGCCTGTTCATAATACACTAAGACATCGTAGTTTGAAAACATGCATGGCACAGAAGGTTCCCTGATTAAGCCAGCACATGTCAAGGCCTGTCTTCAGTTTGCCAATGACCATTTGGATGATACAGAGGAGTCATGGGAGAAAGTTTTGTGGTCAGATGAGACCAAAATGGTCATAATTCCACGAACTGTGTTTGGAGGAAGACGAATGATGAGTTCCATCTCAAGAACACCATCCCTACTGTGAAGCATGGGATGGTAGAATCATGCTTTGGGGGTGTTTTTCTGCACATGGGACAGGACAACTGCACTGTATTAAGGAGAGGATGACCGCGGGCGTGTATTGTGAGATTTTGGGGAACAACCTCTTTCCCTCACTCAGAGCATTGAAGATGGGTCGTGGCTGGGTCTTTCAACATGACAATGACCCGAACCACACAGCCAGGAAAACCAATGAGTGGCTCCGTAAGAAGCATATCAAGGTTCTGCGTGGCCTAGCAAGTCTCCAGACCTAAACCCAATAGAAAGAGAGATGAAAATCCGTGTTTCTCAGCGACAGCCCAGAAACCTGTCTGATCTAAAGAAGATCTGTGTGGAGGAGTGGACCAAAATCCCTCCTGCAGAGTGTGCAAACCTGGTGAACAACTACAGGAAACATTTGACAAAGGCAAACAAAGGCTACTGTACCAAATATTAACATTAGTTTTCTCAGGTGTTGAAATACTTATTTGCAGCTGTATAACACAAAAAATCGTTTAAAAAATCATACATTGTGATTTCTGGATTTTTCTTTTTAGATTATCTCTCTCACAGTGGACATGTACCTACGATGAAAATTTCAGACCTCTCCATGATTTCTAAGTGGGAGAACTTGCAATCTCGCAGGGTGTTCAAATACATATTTTCTTCACTGTAGTGGGGTGTTCAAATACTTAATTTCTTCATTGTAAGTGGTATAACAACTTCAGTGCTTCGTGTTAAGATTTTGTTAAACCTGGTTGCTTAATATTTAGCCTATACCATGAAATTCCGACATTTATAAAGTCTTTGTATTCTGACAACAAATTACAACCACTTTGAACAGACCAAGCAGAAATCAGGTTAGTGTCATTTGACCAAAAATGCATTTTTCTTCTAATAAAGAAATTGAACCATGGCTGTTGACATATACAGTACCTGTTCATTGCTAAGCTGCACACGACAGTTGTATGTCAGCAAGCATACTTGCCAGGCTGTTGTAATGTACAACAGAATTTTCTGATGCTTGGTGAGAATGGGGAAAAACAATTTTGCTACTTTTTTTGCTACTTTTCTCGTCAATGATTCACACTCCTACTTACAATTATCAATTTTGGCGGGGTGATACTGTTCTTCTTTATTTATCCTTTTTTGTGTGTGTGTGTGTCATGAGTAATAAGGAAGTGCCTCCTTCTGCACCAAAGAGTAAGAGCCAATAACGGAGGTTTGGGGGACTCCTGAGACTTGGTCATTGCAGCACTTCTTTGACATTGTTATGGGTCATTGTCATGTACAATACAATGGGTCTCCATGCCTTTTATTCTGGAACAGTTTTATAGTGTCAAAGTGGAGTGTTTCAGCTGCTGCTGTAATTTCTTTGTACTGTAATTGATATTTATTGAAAATCAGTCAGTCACTCAAACAGAACAAAGTTTATGGAATGGACTCAGAAAAGAAGACAAAAGACAAACCACTAATTGTAAACAAGATGACAAAAAGTAAATCATTGTTTACAATGAAACATTAAATATGCATGTTGTATGGGGCTGTACCGATGGACCCTGTGAGGGAAAGATGGGACAAGATAGGACAGGACAAGACCAGGAAAAGAAGCATGCAGGACAAGGGTCGTGAACCAAGCAATACAACTCAAGTGTGGTGGGAGTGACTAAGGAAATTATAAAAGTCTATTGAACAACAGTATGAGTGAGGGGATACCCAACCAATTTGCATATTCATGAGTTATTTGTCTCAATAAGTGAGTGGCCCCACACCCAGTCAAAAATCCCAGGGCTGTGAGTCACCAGCATCCTGTAATTGCTGTGCCTGCATTGCAGCACGATGAGTACCCCACCCAATCAAACAAGAGGTGGGAAGCCCCAGAGTCCATCTGAGACCGGCCCAGCAGATTGGACACATCCTATACAGAGGGACCCACGGTGGTCCACCAGCCACGAAAACCAGCCACCTGGAAGAGGCTGCAGGGAATGTTTCAAGAACGGTCCCGGATGACAGTTTGCAAGCCCCCATTGCAATACCCTAGCCTCAGTGGTGTGGTGCATTCAAGGAAAGTGAGCAGGGCTGCCAGACTCTGCTGCCCAACAGCCAAATCCCCCTATCCCGAGACCCACCGTCCCCTAGAGATGGGTGTATTTAGATTATTAAAAGAGAGGGAACCTTCCACTCATGACACTCGGCCATTGCCGGATTTGCCTGCATTGTTGCAGTCAGTGGCGGTCCTCGTGAGGGGCCAGAGCTACCCTAACACTGGTCTTTCCCCACACACCCTTATGTCCCCACTTCATGAGTGACACACCCTTCACCCCCATTGGCTTGATGGATAGGATGTGACCAGACTAGTCAGTCAAATTTTTTGATCTGCACCCCCTCATTGACAGTTGGATTTTTTTTCCCAAAAAAACCTCAGACCCAGTCTGGCCATCCGCCTAAAAATGGGCTAGAAAGTCCACTAATCATACCTCTAAAATTGCACAAACTCCTGTCATATATTTGTAGATTAAGTCATTTGAGACCTCAGAAAACCTCACGACAGCTCAAGATGATGAAATCTGTGCTTGCTTTTCATTTTCTCTGTGGCTTTTATGCATCAATCAAAGTATTTAAAAACATTGACCAAAGGTTCTTAAAGGGGAAATCCAGTGCTATGCATTAACCATGTATCCATTATACCCAGCATTGATTTCTCGGATTTATCCTCATCTGTTGAGAAAATAGCAGTATCAGTTGATTGGGAAGACGGAGGAATACTTCCATACAGAGCGGCTGGGGAGCGAGCTCACGGCTCCGCTGCTTGGCGGAGCAAGCTCGTCGGACTCCGTGTCATTCCGCCCAAAGAACCATCCGAATATTCAACATTATTTACAGCCGAGCGGCGGGGGAGCAAGCTCACGGCTCCGGCGCTCGGTAGCATTATTTACAGCCACAGGTCCAACTATGTATGGAAGTATTCCTCCATCTTCCCGATCAACCGATACTGCTATTTCTTCATCAGATGATTATAAATCCGAGAAATCAGCAGTGGGCATAATGGAGTCCCATGTAATTGAGCGTTTGGTTGTTGAAAACATTTTTGCATTAATAATGTTTGGTTTTCCTGACAGTTTGGAAATATTAAAATGTAAAATTCATGCATTACAGCTATGACTTAGGATCTATTATTATATGCGTCTCACCTTTCTTGCATCAAAATAGTTACATTTAAACCATTGCCATGTGTTAATTGTAGGAATCTACAATTGAGTAACACACCTAATGATGCATTTGAGATAATGTGATCATGAACTTAAAGTTAAGAGTCAGTACTAGACTTTTTTTGTCCTCTGCTTTGTTGGTGAAACTGAGCAACTGAAAATGTGTTACAGCTGTCTACACAACACAGATGCAACACATCATTTTGGACATCAATATCCCAGATTGTACTGGAGAAACCCATGTTCAAAAACTGCTTGTTAGAGTAGATCATATACAATATGTATCTGGCCAGTCGTGACCACTGAGGCCAACTCTGTGTTCCGCTCCGTCATTTTCTACATGCCTGTCAGCTTCTGTGAGTCGATAAACCTCTATTCTCCTCTTTTCACTGATATGATCGCTGTCTTCAGATGCACTCAGGCCACTTTTCTAGCAACCACTAACTGGTGTTCCAGGCAGCTTTCGACTATCAGGGAAAAGACAAAAAAAGGCATCGCTCATGCCTGCCAGTGTGCAACTTAACTCGTTCATCTACTGTGGCTGTCGACGTCTATCGACCAGGTCATCATGTTTTTGGACTGAACAAGGCAACAGATGCTGCAGGGCTATTAGGTGCCCATTGTTTGTTTTGAATGGCATTGGAAATACAATTGGTCTCGTTGTGTGTGATCTTATTGTGGGTAACATTACCTTCCTCTGTGGCCGGGGGAGGAACAAAAAAAACAATCCTAATTCACTTACCCCATCCAAACATTGTGTATTGTAATGCTTTTTTATGGCCAAAATGTGGTGACATGTAATAAGTATGTAAAGGTTGGAAAAGCAAGAGATTGAAAGGAAATTAGGTAGGTTGATGTAGAGCTCTTCCTCAATCCACTTGTTTCCTCCCTGTATTTAATATGATAAACCATGTTCCATTTCTATTTTCTGAGCCGGTTATCCTAAGAAGGGTCACGAGTGTGCTGGAGCTTATCCCAGCTATCCGGGCAGGAGGCGGGGTACACCCTAAACTGGTTGCCAGCCAGTCGCAGGGCACAGAGAAATGAGCAACCATTCACATTCCCAATCAAACCTAAGGGCAATTTAGGGTCTCCGATTAGTAAATATTTTTGGGCTGTGGGAGGAAACCGGACTGTCCGGAGAAAACCCACGGAGGCACTGGGAGAACATGCAAACTCTACACAGGCGGGGCCGGGATTTTAACCCTGGTCCCCAGAACTATGAGGCCAACACTCTGAACATTTTCCCCACTGTGCCTTCTGAAACCACCTTCCATCAAAGTAAAGTCCTTTCAAAATCCCTTTCTTTCTCATTTACCTGTATTTAGATTATTCTGCTACCTTATTTCTTACTTTAGTACCCTCAGTGGCATCAACTACAGCAGGAGTAACCAATGCGCTGCCCGCGGGCGAATGGTGTCCCGCGAGGACCATATAAGGCGCCCGCGAGGTATGTTCTAAAAATACGATGGGCCACAAATTGTTACTATTATTTGTGCTTTAAATTCTGAATTTGACTTGCTTATGTGAAATAAAATTTTAAAATACCTGTAATGTCATTTACTACAATAAATTAAAACAAAAACATTTTATGTATGTGTAATGAACTTAGTCTGAAATTTGCCGCAAACAGGTCACATAGCCCTTCATACAATCAGTGCTCATGAAGTAGCCCTCAGCCTCAAAAAGGTTGCTGAGCCCTGAACTACAGCATTATTGAGGCATTGGAATTAATTTCTAAGTAATGGTGTCGATAATTAGGCCAAATATTCTAGGAAAGTAAATGGAAACCATTTTAAATAATTTAATGAGACTGATCAAACCGAGTCATAATGAATGGGCACACATATAGGACTCACTTGAGTTCTACCTCCAAAGTATTGCGTTTCTATCGTTTACACTTGACTCCGTCTTAGAATATCTATGCCTTTGGGACTGGAAAATAAGCAGTGGCAGTAGAGTCGAATAACAAGTCCTCTGAGGAATATTTATGTAGATTATTCCTTTATAGACAGAAATTGTGTTTTATTACATGAGTTTGCTACAGTACCGTGTATTTTAGGATTCACTAACATAATGCGAACAGTTGCATGAACTTACCCATCTCTAAACAAAACAGAAACTAGCATTCAGTATGCTAAAACTTACACTCAAGCATAATGTACATGCAGTACATCCATATTTAGGCCTTGTCCTCCCATTGTAACCCACCATATCAGGGTTATCAATTCACTTCTACTCCAGAATGTAGGCCAAAGCTCTGGAGGGAAAGCTGATCTAGTAAACGACCCTGCCCTCTCATCTGCCCTTCACACAAACATACACACACATGCACTGCCTTGCCCTCGCTTCTGCCCCCTGCACACCCGCTGTAATGATGTCAGTTGACCTCTAACACAAAAGCCACCCTAGCAGATTAGTTTATGAGTGGCCCGGACACTGTGGGTTTGAAATCCAAACTCTTTTTTTTTTTTTTTTTTCCATTGATTATGAATCATCTTTTTTTCATCTTTTCCAACATTCAGGCCAACATTTCTTTTGTTTTGTTTTCTTTTCTTTTCTTTCTTTTTAAAAACACATTTGCTTTAATATATGAGTTCTACAATCTGAAAGATACACGGTTGTATTTTATGGTAAAGGTATTAAAAAATATAAGTCTTCATGTATAAATGCATGTACCCTGTTGTTTAAAAAGGATCTGATAGTGACGTACCGTGAAGGCGGAGAACCTCTGAACATCATATACATGTATGTAAATACACACGCTCAGGCAGCAATGATGATAAGTGGATGTGAGTTATGGCCTCGTTGTCAGCCAGCCAGCTGCTCGGCCTACTGTTTACATGACAACTGATTACCCTAATTTCAAACACATGCATGGCAGCACGGCTGATAAATAGTCCCACCACAGCAGCACCTTGTATTACCCTATTGTCAACTGCTAGGCACTAGTCAGCCTGCTAGACCTATAATAGCGTTTTGATTATTCAATAAATAACCCATAATTCGACATTGATTGGGGCTGTGAATGGGCTTTGCAGGCAGGAGAAGGATGAAGATACGGTGAAGAGCAAGGATTGGTTGATAGGGAGGAGAGTGTATCGACCAGTCGTGGTCAGGGCTTAGATGACCACTGGTCACAGGGGTCGGTGATTTGCACTAATAAACAACAGTGGAGAAAAGCCACTTGTGTGTAGGAGCCCTCACTGCATTCTCTTGTGTGATGTGATTAAAATAAGGGTCATTAGTTCAGCCTCATTGGCTGTTGTCTAAACAAAGATGTCCAACAAAAATGAAAGCTATTTGAAAATGTGAGCGAGGCATCAATGAAACCAATGAAAGACAACCTTTTCTTCAAATTATCCTCATCGTTTGCCTACTCTGCTTTGAATGTCTCTATCCACTTTTAAATACTTGCCTGTATTTTGAACACTGAGATGACAGCAACTTATCCAACCACCCAGAGGCAATCGTCGACTTAAGCAGGTCACTGGTATTCAGGCACATTTGCTCGCCTGAGGCCGATTGGGTTAACCACCCTGATGAACATTGATTATTAATTTTGCTTTGTGCAACATGATCGTGCTCCGTTGCTTCCAAAATTTGCCAATGTATCTCAACTCCAAATTATCTCCTTTGTTATCGTGAGCGCTTCACTCTGACATGGTTAGTATGGACCATATTGAAAACTGCCCCAGAATGGATTATTCCTTCCGACTAAATAGGATGGATTTTATGGCGCTTGCCTGATCACTATCTGAAACCCACTAATCGTTCGCATGTGTGTGTCTGTCTGTATGTGTAAACCATTCTGCCTTGATGTTGCCTTTGAAGTGTCCCAGGCGTTGTACTTATTGGAGTTCCCTGATGTTAGATATTGGAATATTGATCTCGGAGAATGTTTAGCTTTCACTCTTCTCCGGTTTCATTTATATGCTCACACAGCTGACGCCTGCTTCACACAGCAGGACAGGCTGCAGATGTGGCAGTACATGAGGGACCAAGATCGAATCAATGTCTCAATCAATAGAGGAGGAAAATAAAAAAATCTGAGTCAAAGATTTGGGCTTCAGTGGGATTTTAAACACTGCACTGTGCATACTGTATCTGGAAGACGGGAGCTCGTTTGACTCGGTGGCAATTTATTGTATTAAAAGACCAGTAAAGAATTCAAGTGCCATAGTCATATTTTGTCCCATTAAAAAAGATAATAAAATAAGCACTTTAAGAAAAAGGTAGACAACAGAAGGCAATTTCTGCCCATTTAGACATTGTACAATTTACCCTACAGAGCAAATTGTTTATTTTCCTAAGATAAAATGTCAAGCAAAAGTACAAAGCATAATAAAAAACATAATAAAATATTGTACACCCAATTTCCTCTTCATGGTGCTTAATCGTATCGGCACAGTGCTCCTTCCTACTTACACTTTTTTTTATTGTCGTGCCTGATCAGATGAAGTTTTAAGTGAGTATGCCTGCTATATGTGTTTCTAGACCTTTTGGGTGATGTTCAAGCACCTATAAATTGAATCTCAGCACACTTACAATTTGAGACATTATTTATTAGTATTGAAGATCTTGTACATTACATTTCATAACAAGTAAAACTCCCCAAATGAGTCCAAGGTCCATTTTGGGTATTTTTAGTACTCACTACAGCAAGGGTTATTCCCCCCAAAAAATGCATATTTTTCATGTATGTCGAGGTGAAGCTGTTTCAAAATGAAGTGACTCAACCCAAACATTAGCATGGTTATAATATGTTGGAGGTGGCACGGTGGGTGAGCAGGTAAAGCGTCGGCCTCACAGATCTGAGGACCCGGGTTCAATCCTGGCCCCGCCTGTGTGGAGTTTGCATGTTCTCCTCGTTCCTGCGTAGGTTTTCTCCAGGCACTCCGGTTTCCTCCCCCATCCCAAAAACATGCAACATTAATTGGACGCTCTAAATTGCCCCTCGGTGTGATTGGGAGTCCGGCTGTTTGTCTCTATGTACCCTGCAAATGGCTGGCGACCAGTTCAGGGTCTACCCCTCCTCCTGCCCGTTGTCAGCTGCACTCCAGCACTCCCCGCAACCCTCGTGAGGATAACCGGCAAAGAAAATGGATGGATGGATGGATGGATAATGTGTTGGTTTTATAAATCCAATCCATTCTTTTTTTTTTTTTTTTTGGTGTAACTCAACATTTAAATAATCTTGCATCTCTTCACAGAGTTTCCAGGAGCTCAGTACCCTTAAACATCTGACCCAAGAAACGTCTTTCTTAATCAAATGTCAAAGAAGCGATGGAATTCACTGTGTGCTCATTTTTTAGCAGTTTTGTCATTGTAAAAAATGAAGGTACGCAGCACCAAATGACGAAAATGAAAATAGACTGCATTTAGCTTGCTCAGGTGTTGTACAAACAGAAGGTCTTCATTCTCCTTATTTTTTGTTTTGATCCTGCACAATTCTTCTTTTTAAAATGTAAAGTGAGTTGTTGCTCTCCAGTGGAAAAGCAGCATTTGTGGGAAACACTTCAGTTACAAGTCATGTTATCTCAACAAATACAAAGAGTTTTTCTGACTCTGTGGAGTTTGCCGGTTACATGTGTTTTTCTTTATTTTATAGCTACCCCATTAGTTGAGATCATTGCACAGCCCACACACATGAGTGTGTGCAAAAGCACACTTGCCCACACGCACATCCACACACATACATGTAAACACAAACACACAAAACACACACTTCACAGAGCAACCCAGTCATCACCACTTGGTTGGGAGTTTTCAGCTTAAAAAATTATATGAGCAATAGCCCTCCAGATTTCACAGACATTGGTTGAGTGTTACATATAGCACAATGTCCGTTTCTTGTTAAAGACTTTTTGCTAATTACCAATTATTTCCCCCCTATAAAACCACAGCAGACTGCATCAGAAGGCTGTTCCATCCTGCAGTCAGCATGCATTCTTTTGTTTCAGAAAACACGTTTCGACTAAAGGTAACTAATAGAAAATGCTGGCTGGAGGGGGGAGGTAAAAAATGGAGATAAAGTAAAAAAAAAAAAAGGTGATTTAATGAAGTAAAACGTTTGATGATTAAAACAAGCAGCAGCCTCGTCATGATGTTGGGACTCAGCTAATAGACTCAAGTGAAGAGCTGATGATTTTTAAAATGCCTGAATAAAACGGGAACTTCTTAGAAATCCTGCCAAGAAAACGTTTTTTTTTTCTTTTTCTTGATCCTTTTCTGTTTGTGTTAATATCGCTGAAGCTTGTTATGCAGTTACAGCACATTAAAAGCGTTGCCAAAACCCAGCATTTGAGTGTATGGTCATGGGAAATCCAGTCCATTTATGTGTTGCAGGCAGCGTCCAAAATTGTGCAGAACAGAAGCTTGACAAAAATAAGAAGGAAAAAAGAAAGCCTAGAACTGAGACCACGCAATTATGAAGGTTAAACAATGGCAATGGTCATTACGCTTTACTTTCAATGAGAAGGAGGAAAGATATAACCCTTCCATTTATAATTCATATCCTCAATTACCACTAATAAAGTGGCATGAATGGGGCCGACAAGGAGAATGGTGGCGGCACAATTACATGTAGGATAGCTTGGCATTTACATTTTCTATTTGAACATTTTTCAGCCTCAATTTCTCTTGGAGTTAATAAGAGCGATGATCCCTCCTTGACTTTTTCATGAAATTATTGTATGGTTGTAATATCCCAATCTCTTAGCTCGCCTTCTCTGTAATGTATTCTACCATTTAATAGTCTGACCTGGCTTGATAGAAGGATGAAAAGAGAAGGAGAAAGAAATATAACTTGACATTGATGAGAGAAACAGGTCTTGTAGTTTTGACCCTGGGAGGGTGAGACAAAGGTCTCATATATACAGTAGTACACCGTGTTTCAATTGAGGTCTCTCATGAGGCTAGGACCATCTTTTTAAAGGCTTTGGTCTGTCTTTGTGTTGCAAAGGAAGCCTTAAATCCAATTTAAGGTTTTATTATCACTGTTACGTGCAAAGCAAAACAATTGACTCGGTTTTGAACAAACCTTAACCTCCTTTAACATCATGGATCTTGCACTGTAGTGTCTTATGATGCAGTTGATCTTTTATTTATTTTATCTTGTATTATATATGAATGCATATGAACTTTGCTGCCTGAGAATTAGTGAAAGTCTAAGGTCAGCTTTCAGAAACTGCATAAGGATTCCCAGTAAAAGAAGTCATAAAAGGGTGGGCTTGGGAATAATGTCCAGCTTCTGTGGGACCACAGGACACATTTAAATCTTTAAACCCTAAAGTCAGCAAAATCAAAAGGAGCATAAAGCATAATCTAACCCAGAGACACATAAATGCATCAGGTTCGGGGTCGCGTTCCACCATTATGTGGCATTATCATGCAGGTGTTGGCTACACACTGCAGTATAAAAGGCCCACCTCGCTACTCGATCCTCAGCCTTGCAGACTAATGGGCCCCTTATACCTTGGCTCCCTCCCGCCCTCCCGCTTTCATTTATCCTCCCACATAAAATGGCAAAAGTATTTAGAAAACTTGCCTGCCTGCTTTTGTGTAAAATAACAAAGTGTTTAGAGCTTGTAAAACACTGCAAGGCTGACAGTTTAGCAGACTCCCCACAGTCTAGAAACTTTATTGTGAAGGTGAAAACAAGAAACCAAAGTGAGTGAATAAGAATAGAATACAATGGAATGGAATACACGGAAACTTTTTCCCCTGTGTTCACACAGACTAGTAAGTAAAAAAACTGAGCTCAAAACATCAATCTGTCATATTTTTTCGACTTCTTATCCCCATTAGTGTCACAGGTCAGCTGGAGCTAGCCCACATGATATTGAGCGGGGGTACACCCTGGATTGGTCCCCAGGTATTGCAGGCCACATATAAAAAACTGTTCACACTTACATTCATACCTAAAAGTAAGTTTCTTTCGGCTTGTCCCTTTCGGGGTCGCCACAGCGTGTCATCTCAGATGAACGCACATATGTTTGGCACAATTTTTACGCCGGATGCCCTTCCTGACGCAACCCTTCTCAGGGAGTTAAAAAGGTGTCAAACTGTAGCTAGAGGGCCAGTTTTGGTCTGGCACATCATTTTTTGTGGCCCGCCGGGTATCTATTTCACATGTACTTGGAAAATATGGACGGACATTAACATAACATAAACTGTCTTAAATTTTGGTAACATTGAGGCATTGCATATTTTTGTTACCAAACCCCTTTTTTAAAATGAAATGAAAACATAGTTGAACCTTTCCTGGACATCTAATTTTAAGATGTACCCATCAATTTGTTGTGCATGATATGCTGAGACGATTATACAACTATGGCAAAACAGGAGGTATGACTCTCCCTAATTTTGCCTTTAATAGGTATGCATTTAAGTAAAATGAGTTGTAGTTGTTTTGTTATATAAACTACATTCTCGTTATTTACATTGCTAAGACCACTTTTGCGGCCCCAATTTCATAACTGTGAGGCCGATGAGGTAATCCACTTGTCCACTGTGCGTCAGAAGAGCTACCTAATTTATTTAAACAAGATTTTAGTGACAATTCATTGGAAGTGACAAACTGATGCCGAGAGAAAAGGAACTGACACTAGTCTTTGGTATCTTTGTTCTTTTCCACACAAAAATTGAGCACACACACACACCATGTGGGTAGCTGAGAGCCAGCTGTTCCTTTCCACTTCACATCACTATGGGCTAACAACCGCTAATCCCCAATAGCTTTCCCTTCAATGGAACTGAGGCAGCAGACATGTATGACTCCTATTGAATTCCAATTACCCTCCAACGGGATTTCCCAATCGGAGTCACCCCCCTAACCACGGCCACCTTTTATACCTTCTGCACTGCCACATGCAACCCTGAAGATTTGGTGATCGAGTTCAGCCTCAAGGAAAATCTTTCAATTCTATTATGTAAGTTGTATTACAGTCAGTAAGAATGGGTTGGACTTGCTCAGAAATGTCAACTCTCTTGTTTGACACTGACTTTCACTTGGAGAACCCAAAGTGCCCAAAACCAGACAAAAACAACTTCTGTATTTCCCCCCACATAGCAACAGTTGCATCCTTGACTAAACTAGTCCCCGTCTCGCTTTCATACCCTGGCAGGTTTGGCCCTGTCTGCCCGGCATGGTCCTCTGTTAAAGAGCAACTTCAATGAGAGGATGCCCAGCAGGGAGCTTGGCAGGCCAGCTCCTTTAAACCTTTCCCTTCCTTCAAACACTCACTCGGGCACATACTACCACATTTGTCTCCTTCCAATGTTTCCTCGCTCGTATGGGCTTCTCACAGCTAGCAAACATAACCCGGAACAGTTTTGCATCTCTGACTATGAAAAGTAACAGTGTGGTGAAAAAGTAACATTTCTAAAACAAGATTAGCTTCTTTTTTCAATTACTGAATCACGTGATATGCATTAGAGCTCTTCTTACCTCTGTTACAACGCCAGTTTGCAATGAAGCCAAATTGTCTTCTGCTTCCCATGTTTGGAAATGCGTGCAGAGTTGACACTGATGCATTGAATATAATGAGCAGTCTCTTAAACCTATTTTAATCTTATTTTTAGTGACTAATGTTAAAATCATTTATCGCTTTACACAAATTGATAAAACATACCATCTTTGATGTATTGTACGGAGCCTCTAAAGGGACATTGAAAAAATAAGTATTGAAAAAAACTTACTTGTTTTTCTCATTGTAATGAGTAAGTTACTCATTACAATGAGTAAGTTTCTCATTGTAATGACTAAGTTTTTGTTTTTCTCATTGTAATGAGTAAGTTTTTGGTTTTCTCATTGTAATGAGTAAGTTACTCATTGTAATGAGTACTGATTGATTGGACCATGAATTCCACTCTTTACAAGAAAAGGCTGGTGGTGAATATTCAGCCATCAGTTTGTGATCTCAAGTTGAAGCGTACTTGGGTTCTCTAGCAGGACATTGGTCCAAAATAAATAAGCAAATCGACTTTTGAATGGCAAAAAAAAAAAAGGAAATTAAATGTATTGCCATGATCTTACAAAAAGCTGTTCATGTTGAACTAAGATAATTCTGCAAGATAGAACAAAAATATCTTCACAGAGATGTAAATACTCATTGTCAGTTATAGAAAATGCTTGATTTCAGTTGTTGCTGCTGAGGTTGGCCCAACTAGTTTTTAGTTAGTTTACAGGGCATTACTTTGTCACACAGGTCCAAGTGTCTTTGAAGATTTTTTTTCATCTAATACATGAAATCAGCATTTAAAAATAGCAATTTAAGTTCACTTTGGTTATATTTGATTAATATATGGGGAAAATGCTTCTCTTAAAAAGTGTGAGGGTTTGAGAAGAGGACCAATATTTTTTTCACAGCACTATAGGGAATATATTTCTTTTTTTTTTTTTTAGCAATGTTATGACTTCATTCTACACCTACTATACCTGCATCCTGTTTACCTCATATGGATTCCAGGGAAGGGTGGAGTCTTGGTCATTGTCATCGCCAGTAATTGGTCCAAACTGTACATCATCATCAGGGGATGCTTCTATGGCAAGGGCAAGTGGTGGATCGGAAATTTCACCGAACCATTGTTCACCATCTTCATTTGACACAGTCATTAATTGGCCTCCCTCATAAAACATGCATGCCTCCTGACTGTCCGACAGCTACAGAAGATAGAGGATGAAGGGCTTCTGTGTCGTTCATCTCAGACGCTGAACTTGAGTGATTCATTTGCTCTCCTCTCTGTTATTGATTACAAGAAAAACAGCAAAAAGCATATCAAAAGTGAAGTGACATGAAAAAAAAATCCTCACAAAATCCAATCCCATGGAAGTTTTGCAATGAACTCAAATTTATTCCAAGAACAAGCACATTTTTTTTTCTTTTTTCCCATGTCACATTATGGGCTCCAATTTGCTCTGGCTACCGAAACTCAGGAAGCTACCGCTAGCTAGCAGGTCAATAAGCTACGACCCATAGGTACACGTTTTTGACACTTACTCATTGCAATGAGTAAGTTACTCAATGTAATGAATAAGTTACTCATTGCATTGAGAAAAACAAGTACGTTTTTTTTTTCAATATGTTTTTTTTTTCAATGTCCTGTAGTATTGCATTTCCTTCGTAAAAAAATAAAATAAAATAAAATTATATATATATATATATATATATATTATATATATATATATAATATATATATATATATATATATATATATATATACTGATAACAAGTGACAGCTGGTACTCAGGATGTACTTCCGGTACACTGTCTGGTTTCTTCTACTCTTTTCATGTTCTTCAAAAATCAAAAAATCCAAACCAAAAGCAAAAAAAAAAAATACTCTGACATTGCACATGTAGTCATTGTAAAGTAAGAACGACGTGATTGCACAGGGAACACATTTCCCTACTGTTCATATTGTATTAATAAATGCTTTGAATCCCCACCAGAATAAAACTGACACATTACGCCTTGTAAGATATCCAAGTCAAAATAAATTAAATTTTGGTAGATTCAACATCTATTTTACTACATCACTGGCTATACAGAATTCAACATTTAAAAATAGCAATTTAAGTTCACTTTGGTTATATTTGATTAATATATGGGGAAAATGCTTCTCTTAAAAAGTGTGAGGGTTTGAGAAGAGGACCAATATTTTTTCACAGGACTATTGGCAATATATTTCTTTGTTGTTTTCTTTTCTGGTTTGTTTTTTTAGCAACATCTATTTTAATACATCACTGGCTATACAGAATTCAACATTTTTGTACTAAGGGGAGTAAAAGACTGTGAGAACTCAGTCTCATTAACTTCAATTTGCTCTATTTAACATTCCAACTTGTGTCTAACTGTCCACATATGCAGACAATGGAATTTAAGAAATACAATTGTAGAGTTTACAAGACATACCTGTATGTATAAATGTGCAGTCTTGAAATAAGGAATTTAGTTTTAGTAATTGTTGGCTATAATGAGAAGCAATTGTATGATTATGTATTAGGACATTCCTGCTGGTAATGATCAGTTGGGTCGCTAAAATAACAGAAACCACAAGGAAAATCGATTTTATTTAAACAGCCACCTCAGCCTGGCATCAATGTAGAGGTCAAAGGTGAAAGCAAGTTTGTGCGGTATTGGTGATCCCATTTTCCCCTTTTTTGAAATGTTCTCATTTACACTTCAATAATTTTCTCTATATTGAAACGATTAATGATGAGAAGTCATTGTACGGTTTGTAGCCAAACTGACGCATGCACACACGGAAGAGAGGAATTTATGTAATCTATTGGTGGTGTTTGGTGTTCTGTTTTAAAAGCAGAACTTGACTCACACTTAGAGTTGAGAACAATGACTAAACTTGAATGAACAATACAGATTCTTGAAAACAAGAAACAGATGCTAGAAGGAACCACAATTTCCCATGGATGGACATTAAAGCAGTCCTGCAGATTGTTGTTTTTTTTTTTTTTTGTCTGCCTCTAATAAATCAGAACGTTGATGCAAAGATTGGTCAGTGTCAGTAATATCTATTGTTCATAGGTCATGGTAAACAAAAAACCTTGAAGGTCTTTATCCGTTTTTTTTGACAGTGTCATTGGCGATATATCAACACTTTTACAAGGCTCCTTCCTCACTCGTTAAATGTGTCTAAAACACAAGTACAAGTGTGAGACGATGGCAGAACAATCACAGAAGAGTGACATTTGCTGCGAAGCATCAGCTTCCATCTGAGGTCTGAAAGACATTGCAAACTAGACATGAGGGATAATGTACCATTATGACTCCCAAGGAATCGCAAAAAGCTGTCATTTGATTCATTTCCTTTATGTCTGCGTGTCTTTGTGTATGTGGGATGCCCATCCATCTTCTAAGATGTTTAATAGGGCTTCCGCTGCGTTGACCCAGACTGTAAATGTGTCATACTTTATTTGAAGTCCCAAAGACGAGGGCTAGCATTAATCATTGACTCTGGTTTATGAAAGTCATAAATGTTTGCTTTATTGTGCTTTACTGTTGGCTGCCAGATTGGGAGAAATATGGAAGGTCTCTGCTGTTTAAGCCGGTGTTCACCTGTCTGTACGTTAGTTTCACCCACATGTTTAGGAAGGATATTTTGCCGTGATTTCTGTGTTAAATCGCTTGGAATTTTGTCATGTTGTAGTAAAGTATGACATCACACCGCCCTTTGACCCTTGTAGTCAAGAGTGCAGTGATTGGATGATTGACTTATAGAGGACATCCACATTGACTCCAAACTCAATTCTGCTGATGTCAGGAGCTATTACAGCTGACGGCATGCACATGCACACGTACACCGTGTGTGAGTGTGCATTTGCCGAGATGTATTCACGACATGTGCATGTCTCCGTTTGTGTTGGCATGTGCAGTCATGTTCAGGGTTGTATAGGGCAAACGTCTAAAGCCAGAACATCTGCCGGCTAAAAATAGGAGGAAAATGTCAAACTCTCTCAGGGTGTGATCCCGCAGATCAATAGTTCACTTGGACAAAAGCCACTTTCCATCTGCAGGACCAACACGTTTCATCATTGGCTCCACAGCCAGCCTCAACCAGCACCATAGCAGGCCTTCAGACATGACAAAATGGCAAATATGCAGTTGAATTACATAAGTAACATATACACATGTGATGTGACAGTAATAGAAAAAAGAGAGCATTTTATAGTTGACTACGGTGTTAGTTTTTTTTTTCTTTAATTCCTCAACTGATGCTTTTACCACATTATTATGGTTCAGGTAGTGGGTCGTTTTATTGAAATCTAATGTGCAATTCTTCTTCTTAATGAACCTAAATGAACCTAACACATAGTTTTCAAGCAAAGAATAAAGGATAGCGTACATCATATGTAAGAATATGACATTTGTTGTGTGAGTTTAGTTTGATTTGATGGGGTTCAGCTTTCTGTGACTGAAGAGAATGAGAGGAATAAAAAAATGGATGCATGGAACACTACTATAAAGTAGTCATATTTCCAATACAATCATACGATACACGTCATTCCTAACTACCATGAAGTAAATGGGTCAAATCGTGGTAATCTGCCAGAAAGAGTAAAAGAAAAAAGAAAAAAATCAATCATCATTCATTTGAATTTGGTTGCTGCTGAACATTTATTTTGCTAAAATATAAAAAGTAATGGCCATGTTATGGAGCAGGAAAATGATTTTAATACAGCTGAGTTTGATGGAAAAAAATGTCTAATCCACTAATAGAGCCATGAGAAGACTGACTGGCGTACAGCTCCTCTGTGAAAAGAAATCTCTGCTCTCATCATTGCCATGCTTAGCTTTTCCCCAAAGTCTCACGACGAGGCATTAAAGTCATAACGATACATCTAAAAAGACAACGGCTGTCTGTGCCTACATTACTCATGAAAAAACTACCAATCATAAATTCAAAGAGCCTCTGTGCCTCCCCCCGTCCTTCTAGTTAAGTGTGGAATAATGTCATCTTAATGATTATTTTTTGTGGCGGGCCATAATGGCATAACTCAGACTGAACGTTGTGATTTTTTTTTATGCCCCTGACATATTGTTTTGCAGAGAGTGACATAAAAACACGGTGACATGTGGCATTTCGGGAAAGGTCAGACGCTCTGTCTCAGCCCCCCGTCCATCTTCATAACGTCGCCACTTGTCATATGGAAGCTGGCATCACCAATCTTGTCTGTCCTTTGTCACTTGCTCCCCCTCAGATTCTCTTAAATGATTCCGATTCCTCCTCTGTTTTTATGTTTGTTTGTTTTTTTGTTCAAATAGCATTTCCATTTAACCTCGCTGTCTTCTATTCTGCATTTATGAGCTTTTAAAGTGGACGGAAATCATCACAGAAATGGAAGAATCCCTGTCACGCATTCCAGAGATGCACACACTGGGCCTCGGGGGTGCTGCAGGGGTGCAGGGAGCGCATGTCAACACCAGCTGTTAGGATTGTGGCGACAGAGAAAAGGACTAATACTAATGTGATAAATGCGTCAGCACTCACTCCAGACACGTGTGTATGTGTGGCTGTAAATCTGTGTGTTTGGCTCATCTTTTTTTTCTTTATGGTGCCAGATAATTGTGCCAAATTGAGATTTTGTTCCCCAAAAAAAAAGATGAGGAGGAAAAAATATTGCATAACTTCATTGAAAATGCTTACTTAGGGCCATTATTCCTTTTTTTTCTTATGTAATTACCTGTAAACTGGGGTGCCCAGATTTTTTTACCCCAAGATCTACTTCTCAAGCATCCAGCATCTCGTGATCAACAGGGGGTGGGGGAGTGATGGCTTATTCTTTTAGTGTAAATGTATGTTTGTGTGCCTTGCATAACCGCATGAGCCAATATTGCACAACACATCATACTGAACCATAAACATCTTTTGTAACTATCTGAGTTCACGATGATGATCACTAAACACTGAATGATGACAATGAAAATGCACACATGGGCTGTCACTCACAATCGCCAATGTCCTCCCACACACCAGCCATGACTTCACAGCGCCATGTAACTGTACTCGTTTACAGCCCGCAGAGATTTTATTAAAGATAATATTTCCGCATTATTTTTAAAAGGTCGGAACAATGAGTTTTACCATCTCTCTGTCTTGGAAGGTCTTCTTGTTTTTAACGATGATGTCACAAAAGATGCTTTTGTGGTGGCTTTCACTACTATATTGTGTGAAAAGTGACTGCTGTGCGGCCAACTGGGATTTTAGTTCGGTCACTTTTCTGTTGGTGTCGTATTTCCCATAAACAGTTCGAAAAGGCCGCTCCACATTTCACTACACTGGCAGATGACACACAGAAGACACTTCAAAAATGACATGAAAGGCAAATGAAAATTGTCTGCCTCCCATTTCGTATGAAAGTGATACATTTTTGTCTTCTTTACCGCAGCATCCATACACATGTTTGTTAAGATTTCTTAAGCGAGAGCTTAAAATAGAGGGGAACTCACTGACACCATGTTTTCCTATAGTGTCGTTGTTTAAAAAAAAAATACGGCTGATTTCTTTTTCTTTTTTTTTCTTCTCAACACACCGTCACGATCGACCGAAACTACCTGGTCGATCACGATCAACACATTGAGCACCCCTGCTGTAAACAGTTCGGGTTGCAATTCATCCTTAATTGAATATGTTGAAATCTTGTGCCAACAATGCATTGTAAAAAATGATATAATCATAGTTTTTCCACCTATTGAAGTAAATATGCAAAACCCCATCACGGTCAAATCTGTTGAAAGATTAACGAGCTGTCCTTAATTTACTTGCATATTGTTCGTTTTCACTTGGGTTTAGTTTCAGAGCAGAATTGATCATACTCGTAAAAGCATGTCATTAGTCCTTTCTGTGTGTAGCACCACATGCAAAGGTGTGGTCACTGTGGTAGTCTTTATCCACGCCAAATGGGTAACATTGCTTTTTAAGCCCAATAACATGCACTGTGAGTCATATATCCAATTCAACAAAACCACAGCTCACATCTGGGCCAAGGAATTAAATACATTTCTACTTTGCAGTAGACACCAAGCACAGATGAACGTAAATGCCTTTGGTATGCACTCACATGTCATATAATATTCTTAGACACTTTTCTTCAGCTATTGTTTTGTGAACATCATTTACATCATGATCCAAACGTATAGCAAAATTATCTGAGAGATCCACGGCGATGAAACTACGACATTGGAGACCAAGAGCTGTTGGCGGTCAAGACGGCAATGGAGGAGTGGCGTCACTGGCTGGAGGGCTCGGAAGTCCCATTTGTAGTACTCAACGACCACAAGATCCTCGAGTACCTGAGGACCGCGAAGCGGCTGAACGCCCGCCAGGCCAGGTGGGCCTTATTCTTCACCCGCTTCCATTTTACTCTGTCCTTCCACCCAGGCTCCAAGAACGGAAAGCCGGACACCCTCTCACGGAATCCACGAGGGGGAGCGCGCAGAATCGGCAGCCTCCTCCATCCTACCAAAGGCATGCTTCGTGTCCGGCTTCACCTGGGCGGTCGAGTCGCGGGTGAAGGAGGTCCTGAGGGAGACGCCGCCTCCCGCGGGTTGTCCGTCTGATCACCTCTTTGTCGAACCGTCGCTGCGGGGGGACGTCATCACCTGGGCCCATACCAACAAGACGGTCTGCCACCCGGGCATGGCAAAGACTCGTTCAGTAGTCAAACAGAGATTCTGGTGACCCAACCTTAGTAAGGACGTGAGGGAATTCATCAACGCCTGCCTGGTGTGTGCGGCCAATAAGACGTCTCGCCTACGGCCGGTTGGAGAGTTGCGGCCTCTGTCCATGCCCATGGTCGCACATAGCACTGGACTTTGTCACCAGCCTACCACCCTCACAAGGGAACACTGTGGTGCTGTCTATAGTGGACCGGTTCCCTAAGATGGTCAACTTCGTGCCGGTCCCGAAGATCCCTTCGGCCAAGCAGACAGCCCAACTGTTTTTCGACAAGGTGGTTCGCTACCACGGGTTCCACTGGGACATCATCTCGGACAGAGGTCCACAAATCGTCGCCCGTTTTTGGAAGGAATTCTGCACCCTCATCGGCGCCTCGGCAAGTCTAACATCGGGCTATCACCTGGAGTCCAATGGCCAGACAGAGAGGGTCAATCAAGACTTGGAAACCGGACTTCGATGCTTAGCATCCAGGGACCAGAGCACGTGGAGCCAGCACCTCAAATGGGTAGAGTACGCCCACAATTCTTTACCCTCTGCTTCGACAGGTATGGCTCCACTCCCCGTCGTACACGGATATCCTCCAACTCTGTTTCCTTCATTGGCCACGAACTCTGCAGTCCCGTCGGCCCTGGCGGTGGTACGACGCTGCGAACGGACCTGGGAGGCAGCTCGGAGGACGGTGCTGCACATGGGGAGCGTCTACAAGTCCACAGCAGACCGCAAGAGGAGAGTTGCACCAGAACTCAAGGTAGGACAGCGGGTGTGGCTCTTCACCAAGGACCTGCCACTGCAGATGGAATTGCGCAAACTCGCTCCCAGGTTCGTTGGCCCGTTTACGATCACCAAGATTGTTAACCCTGTTGCCGTGTCGCTCAAATTACCAAGGTCGATGAGGGTGGACCCGACTTTCCACATCAGCAGACTGCGTCCAACCAGTCCATCTCCACTGGTTCCTCCGGCCAAGACCCCCCGCATGGTGTACGGCAGCCTGGTGTATACGGTGCGCCGGTTGCTGTCCTCTCGCCGCAGAGGAAGGGGGGTCCAGTATCTAGTGGACTGGGAGGGATATAGACCGGAGGAGCGTTCCTGGATCCCCTCTCGTTTCATCGTGGACCCCTCTCTCATCAGGGACTTTTACGCAGCCCATTCAGACGCTCCTGGGTCATCCAGAGCCGGCCATTAAGGGGGGGGCGGGGGTACTGTCATTCTCCTGGCGCCCAGCCAGGCTGGGCGGGGCCAGGCAATCAGCACTCACACACCTGCACCTCATGAACCCTAATGACTCTCAGTATATATAGGACCCGGGGGACGACTAGTCCGCCGCCAGATCGTTGCCTTTGATGCCTCGTTCCCGCACTCCCGTTTGCCTGACTTCTGCCTTCTGTGTACCGACCCTCGCCTGTCCCCTGACCACCTTTGTAAGCCTGCCGCTACTAGTACTGACTAGGACTGACTTGCTGGTAACCGACCTTGGAACAAATAAAGACCCACTTTGTACTGCCTGCCTGCCTCTTGAGTTGTGCATTTGGGTCCGCCCTCGAGCCTCGTTCGTGACAAAATGTAATGTCAAGTTATTAGATGGTGAATTTAAAGTCTAGTTTTCATGTCCAAATACTCAAATGAATCATCATATCATACCATCATTGTGCTTGCTGATATTAATTCTAATTTGTTCATGAATTTGTTCTTTTTTTTATTCATAAAGGTTGTTAAGAAAAAAATAGAAGTGGGATTCATGAAGGTTTCTGTAACTCATTGAGTTAAACAAAGTGATCACAATTTAAATCTCAATATTCTACAGCTGTATAAACATAGCAAGCAAAAACAGTAAAGTTTAGTTTAGTTGATCATACAGTATTCCAGAAATCAGCATTCAATATGTTTTTAAGAAGGATTTGAATGGTTAGTGAATGAGGTCTAACTTTGGTTGCTGTTGCTGTTGTTGTTGTTGTTGCAAAAGCATAATATAATGTTTACTATTCAGCTTACTCAAGACAGTTCAACATGAAGAATGGCGCTCTGGGGAAATCATTTCCTCGTTGTAGATACTAATATCGCTGAGATTAAATAGGGCTCATTAAAGAGTAGCTATTGCAATCATTACACTTGTATTATAAAAATGATTTATAAAGATTCCATGCGAAATCCCATATTGTTGCAATTTCACCATTGTTTTCCTCCTTCAGCATACGTATGTTCAGCACCCGAGTGTGGCTGTGGCTATTGCCTGCTGTCCTCATCCTCCCCACTTTTAGTAACAATATTCTGACCACTGCCTCTTAAGTTTTAAAACACATTGCCCATTTTTTTAATTCTTTCTATTGCTGCATGATTTGCAAGACCATGAAATGAATTAGCAAAACAGAACACAATACAGTATGTGCGTGTGTATTGGTGGGTGGGGGGTGGGGCGTTTTATGTCTGTGTCACATGTCACAGTTTGTCAATGAGAAGAAATTCTCTGCAGTAATACTCAACACTAAAGCTTTGACAACTTTAATGGTAATGGCCTTATTATAGAGAAGATGAACATGTCCATGGTTAAGTGTGTGTGTGTTCATTTTAATGGTGAGAGATTTTTTAAAATGAATGTAAAGTGGCTGCACGCCTTGTATTTGCATCATACATGCTGACATGTTTAGCGGACTACAATGAAACTGAAGAGAATCAGTTGCTCATTGTTTAACAGTAAAATGCATGACATATTTTGTCATATTCACACATTCGTGTGACCACTTTGATTTGTGTTCTCTTACAACGCACATTTCCATTAAGACCAGGGTAACGTGACTTCACGGTTCATGTTAAATTGGTCTCAGTCATGGTCACACACTTTTACATAACCAGACTAGCTGTCTATTCTGGTGGACAATCTCAATTTCCTTCCTTCACTGCTGTAGTCTGTTGTAACACACTTCCTGTAACTTACACTTCTACAAGGACTAGCACCTGCCGAGCCGTTGCAGAAGCGGAAAAAGGTGGGTGTTGTTTGTCTGCGGTTTCAAAAGGACTAACAGTCAGGCAGTGTCAATTCTCAACCAGAATAGATAAATCACCTCCTAAAAAAATGTACGTTCAATCACGAATGCCTCATTTGACTGGAAGTGAGATGTCTCTGATGAAGTATAGTACCAATGATGCAATGCTGCTCATGTTTTCAACAACCTAAAGACTTGATTTTCAAGAGTGTTTATTTCAGTGCGCAGCACTATGGCACTTTGAAACAAAGAAACAATGTTTTAATAGTTTCTCTTGAGAGAACTTCAAGGACATTCACGCACACACGCACATACACACACACACACAGTACAGTGTATTTATAGACAGTCACTGTTGAGCAGAGAACCATTAGTGATTTTATTTTATTTTATTTTATTTTAATTTACAAGTTATTAACCAATCTAAAATGTCGATAATGGCTTTTTCTTTTTGTTGTTGCAATGTCAATGACTCAACAAATATCCTTTTTTTCATTACAAGTGATGATTATGAGATCCAAGAATTCTGCCTGACGTCGAAGATATGTCCCCCCGTGAATGGCAGTCGTAAGATGTATACGACATTTGCTTCTAAGGACAAGCTGTAGGCTTTAATGAACTTTACATGCATGTTTTTTGAGGTGGTATGTGGGAGGAAACCATCCTATTCCAAAATGAACTTGGAAGAACATGCAAACTTCACACAGGATCACCTGATCCCCAGATTTGAACTCCCAACCTCAAAAGAGTAAGGATTATGTGCTGATCGCTCATCCAAAAATTTATGACAAGATTACAAATAAAAAAACAAATCACATCATAGTCTCTATATTCTTTTCAATTTAATTTACCCAACTCATAATTCTTCCTGAACTTATTTTCACAGGCGCACATTGCAGTGTGTGAGTTTGGCTGTGTGCCTAAGATAATTGTTAATGACATGAACTTGTCTTTGATTGGATTTTTGACTGTATCTGTCATTCTTTTCATCTGAGATTAAAACAGCCTCAAGTGAGTGTGTATGTTGTGAGGAGAGGGGGGAATTCATCTACTTCTGGACACAGCAGGTAATATTCGCCAATTTAATTTAACAAGAGCAGACATAAGACGCTGTATTTGGGGTTTAGAAGGTGTGATCACAGAAAATACTGAATTTGTTCCTCAATATATATCTATATATATATTAACTGTACTACAAAGCTGGATATCAATTCAAGGAGCAGACCAAGTGTGTATCTTATTCATCTATATCTATGACTCAGAGTTACCAGAGTTTACAATTAGGCCTTTCCATCCTCTAATCTTATTTGTCAGAACTAAATGATCTGCCCGGGTGAGGTGTGTTAGCTACTAATGAATTTATTGCTTGATAAGAAGAGGACCTGTGTAACTACAACGTAACAAAGTCATAAAACATTGGAACAACTATGTAGTTAACATTTCCTCACTTGTGAATCAGTGGCTGTTTGTGATAAGACCAGTGTGTGTGTGCGTGTGTGTGCGCGTGCATGCATGTTTGCTTGGCCCCAGTGCGGATGTGACCGAGTGCATATGGCTTTTGTTGCATATATTGAGAATGCTGCAGCAATCAATTAATCTTTAATCTTGTTCAGGCAGATTAGTACGTTATTCAATAAACACTAGATTGGATGGAGAGAATAAATACATGTGTACTGTCGTCAATAAAACATTAAAGCACTTTAGGGGAATGCGAACAAAGGTGCAAATTGCCAAAGTCTCAAAACCCTTTGAACATTATGATGGACCCTCAATCCATCCGTCGTGCTTAGTTCATTTGGGGTCGCGGGGAGTTGAACAGGCAGACTACACCCTGAATCGGGTGACAAGTCATTCACAGGGCACAAAAAGAAACATATCTGTTCACACTCAGACCATCACTGAGTGGAAATTGAATACTCACTGCCAACATGGAAGACTGTACCACTTTCCCATGAATTTTCACGTCCCATCGGAACGAGAGTAGGACCCAAATGCAGGACTCGGACGATGCAAGGTAGTTCAGGGAGAAATGTTTATTATATCCCAAGGTCGGGGATCGAGGAGGCAGTTAGGTGCAGCAGCGGTAGTTGGGACGTCGGGCGAAGAGAGCAGGTGAGCGGACAGGTAGGAGTCGGTACACAGGAGAACGATCAAAGCAGGCAGAAGTATCAAAGGAGTCAGGCTTACTAGGTTGGTCGGAGAACAGGCAAAGGTCGGTACACACGGGTTGTCGATCAGAGTGCTGGAACGGGACATGAAGCTCAACGAACTGGCGGGGACCAATCGTCATCGGGGTGATATAAATACACAGACTAATCAGCCAGCATGAGACGCAGGTGTGCGCCCCAATAAGCGCACCCGCGCAGGCACCCGCACAGCTCGTGCTGGAGCGGCAGGATCATGACAGTACCCCCCCTCAAAGGCACGGCTCCCAGACGTGCCTAAACGAAAAAACACAGACAATAATTAACACAGGCAGGGGTGGGCGGAAGGGGGTCATCCATCCAGGCCACCAAACGCAAGGCGTCCAGGTGGACAGGTCAGGAGGACGACCCGGACGCCAAGCACCAGGGTCCCCACGGAGCGAGTCGGGCGGACGACCTCTGTGAGGAACCAAACGACGAAGCAGGAACCAGGCCGAGGCAGGACACTGCTCTGGACAAGAACCTCCCACGCCGTGGTTGCGAGATGACCAGGGACTGGTCGTCACCGAGGCTTGGTCAAGAGGCAGCCGTGGATTGGTCGCCAACAAGGCCAGGTCCAGAAGCGGCTGGGAGCCATCAGGAGCATAGGATGATGGAGAGAAGGACCAGAGCCATGACCGCCACCATTACCATCACAGCCATCCCGAAGTGTCTCCAGCTCCGGGGTGGCTCATCAGAACTCCCCAGCTCTTGTCGCCATCGAGACAAGGGCGTGGGACGGCCGCGGACCGGTCGCCGCTAGTACTCCTGGACAGGAACGTGAGAAGGCAGAGGCAGCATCACCAACTCCACCTCCTCCTGGGTGGGAACGTGAGGCGGCTGGGGAACCGTCGCAACCTCCTGGACGGGAACGTATGGGAGTGCCCGTCGCCGACAGAGCAGGAACGCGGAGCGACCGCGGGCCGGTCGCCGACGAAGCAAGAACGGGGAGCATCCGTGGGCCGGTCGCCACTGGTACTCCAGAGCACGGACGGGAAGCGTCTGAGGAGAGGTTGCCACCTCATGGACAGCAACGTGAGGCGGCATCAGGTCGGTCCCCACTGCCACGTGAGCTTGCGGTGCATTCATTGAGACAGCAGCGTGGGCGTGGCGTGGTGGCGAATCCGTTTCCAGGGAAACGTGAACGAGAGTCGGCAGAGAGTCAGTCGAAACTGACACGTGGGCGTGTCTCGGGAGCAGGTCAGTTCCAACTGCCGCATGAACTCTGCTCGGAACAGTCAAAACCTGGACGTGGGAATGGCGAGGAGGCGGGTCAGTTTCCACAGCTACGTGTGCTTGGCGAGGTTGCGAGTCCGTTCCCACTGCGACGTGCACTTGGCGAGGTGGCGAGTCCGTTCCCACTGCGACGTGCACTTGGCGAGGGGGCGGGTCTGTTTCAACGGCGACGTGAACGAGAGTAGGCAGAGAGTCAGTCGAAACTGACACGTAGGCGTGTCTCGGGAGCGGGTCAGTTCCAACTGCCCCGTGAACCTGCGTCAGCAGCGAGTCCGTCGCCGTTGCGACGTCAGCGTAGCTCGGCTGGTTCGCCAATCCTTGCCGAACCTGGGCCGTGAGAGCCGCCAATTCGGCGCTCTGCCGCTCTATCGCCCCCCGCATTTCACGGTAGAACGCATCGCGATTTGGCGGCTCCTCCTCCCTCGGGGCTGGAAGCTTCGCCACCAGCTGCGGGTCTGCCGGTCTCACCGTTGGCGGCGAGGAGTGGGAGGACGGTGTCTTCGTTGCCACGCAGCGGGAGACACCAGGGAGCGCCCGGCCAGGGAGTCTCCTCTGGCCGCCACGCGGAGGTCCCGGGTAGATGGCCAAGCGGGTTCCCTCAAACGGATTGGTGTATTTGTATCCACCGGGCGAAGACGTTCGAGTGCTGGGAACGCGGGGAGGTGGAACAAACTGACTGGGATGAAAAGCCGGCCAAAGAGATTCAAAATCAAAGTCATCGGAGTCGTACTCAGGCAGCCGGTCATACAAATCACGGTCCTCCTCATATTCCGAAAAGTCAGAGTCCAGAAGAATATGAGGAGCCGGACGGGTCGTGTTCGGGACGTATTCATACCTTGCTGGTGGAGCGTAAGACACAGAAGCGGGGGACGTCAGGGAGCCTACCCGGATTGGACAGGCTTGGTCCTCCGGCAGACGGTCTACCTTCCATCGGTCCCGGCGAGAGTAGGACCCAAATGCAGGACTCGGACGATCCAAGGTAGTTCAAGGAGAAACGTTTATTATATGCAGAGGTAGGGGATCGAGCAGGCAGTCTGGTGCAGCAGCGGTAGTTGGGACGTCGGGCGAAGAGAGCAGGTGAGCGGACAGGCAGGAGTCGGTACACAGGAGAACGATCAAAGCAAGCAGAAGTATCAAAGGAGTCAGGCTTACAAGGTTGGTCGGAGAACAGGCGAAGGTCGGTACACACGGGTTGTCGATCAGGGATACGAGAGTGCTGGAACGCGACATGAAGGTCAACGAACTGGCGGGGACCAATCGTCATCGGGGTGATATAAATACACAGACTAATCAGTCCGCATGAGACACAGGTGTGCGCCCCAATCAGCGCACCCGCGCAGGCACCCGCACAGCTCGTGCTGGAGTGGCAGGATCATGACATGAATGACTTTATGATGGACCAAATGACCATATTTTATCCAGATGTGCTAAATCAAAGAAAAAAAAACATTTGAATTAGAGCTAAAAAAAAAAAATAGGTACACTTTAGAGTGGTGTTACACTGCTCTAGATGTTTTACAATTGAAATATACTCATACAATCATTTGACTTCAAAACTGCACGAACTACATTTGTTGACAAGTTCTATTTGGTTCAACTGCAATTGAACTAACTTGTTTGCATGATGTACAATTGTATCTTTAAAACCTCGTTTTATTTGATGTGAGTGGTGACAATGTTTGTGTGCAGTTACTTGCAGGCTATGGCAATTACTGTATGTTCACATATTCTATCGTCACAACCAATAAGACAGACTTCAAGTACTGCTCGTCCTGTTGTTGTCCAAATCGGTTACAATATCACAGCACTGTGCAGCTACCAGAAAAAATAGTCTGCAGAAAATCTATTATAATCATTTAAATATAGCTATTGCATTAAAAAGCAACCCTTGTTTTATAATACATGGAAGATTTTCATTTCTTCTTCTGGCCCTTCTCCTTGTAAGACAGAGCCATTTTATCTGTTGTCATAGACACTTACAGACTCTAATGGGTAATAGAGGGCTAATGCCCAAGTTGAGGAATAAGATAGATGGATTGGGAGGAAGGGAAGGACAGAGGAAAAAGAGTTATGAGGTGGTACCCAGGGGGTAGATTTCTCACAAGCAGTTTTCATATTACAAACACACATAGAGTTGCACACACTCACTGAAGGTGATGTCTGGCAATGCCAAGCCTGTAGCATGCTCGTTAAAAGTGAATATGTTTAAGGGGGGTGTGGGCCCTCATACATCAAGGAGCAGTTTGTTTAGACAGCAGTGTGACAGGGTACAGTAACGTACAAGGCTGGCGAGCTGTTACAGCCGTGATAAATGGGAAATAGCAGGAAGGAAGGTGGCTCAATGTGCACGACCCAGGGAGTTGGGGGGAAAAGACATCAAATCATGTTTTTAGCTTTCGGATTAATAGCAATTTCAGTGTTTGATCGAACATGTTTTTTTTTTCCAACCTTTATTTGATGCATCTCTTTCTAAAGCTGTAAAATCCACCCACCTCAGCTCATTTTGGATGTGCTCCAAAAGGTTATAGGTCACCAAATAATGTTTAAAATGTACTGCAGCAGGTATTGTGAGCAGGGAGAATCAAACCACAAACTAAATGTTGAAAGAAATTAATATCTCTTTGCAGTGTAATAATAGAGGTTAACTTTTTGGATTGTCTGATGTCTCTATTGTATGGTTGTATTCCCTTGTTTATGATGTGGGTTGCATTCAGGACCACAACCACAAAAGGTGAAATATGTGAAATTGCTATTTTTTTGTTTGATTACTATTTATACATTATTGAAAGCTGTATAAACCTCCAAGACTCTTTTTAGTCTTCCCCACACTCCTATTAACCTCCACCATACTCTTATAAACACTTTGTATAATCTTCAACACCTTTTAATCCACATAGTATGTACAGTAAAGTGCACACAGTAATACAGAGGAGTACACTATGTACTTTCTTTTCCTTTTAGCATGTTTTAATGCATTTCTGACTTTTTTTTTGTTTTGTTTTCATGTTTTAAGCAAGCACGTGTTTATTTTATCACCAGCACTCAAAATCCCACAATGTGGCGAATTAAATGCATTATGAATCTTACAAAATATATGTTGGAGTATCTTCATTCCACTGCGCAGTTGGTGAACCGCAGTACAGTGAGGGAACACTTTACATTCAATTGTAAAGGTGTACTTAATGCTGTTGGTTTTAAGAATATTTTAGGCTTGTCACAATTGCAACAAAATAAGTGAATATACTACATCCATCTATCCATCCATCCATCCATTCACAAAACCCTTGTTCTGTTTGGGGTCATGTGGCCGACCCTGCTGATGTCAGGCAAAAGGGGGACTACACCCTTAACTTGTCCCCAGTCCTCAGTCGCAGGACACATTCAAAGACAAACAACCATTCAAATTCACAGTCACACCATCACTGACTGGGAACTGAACCCACACTGCCCACACCAAAGTCAAGCAATTGCACCACTACACCATCACCGATTCATAAATACTATATTTCTGCAAAATATAATAAATTTCCACCCCTGCACCATGTTCCCATGTCTTACCTACTACTACTCCCCCTCACCCTATCCTTATCCCAGTCAGTGCCTTGCACTGGTCCAGCTGTGGATGTGACTGTACCATGATGCTTAAAAACAAAGAAGACCTTGTGTGTGTGATTGTGTGTCTTTATTATGTGACAAACAAAAGGTTCATTATTTGGTCACAATGAAGTCAACTATTATTCTGTCAGAGCAGTCAAATGGACACTCTGAAAATCAGAGAGATACTGAGAATGATTGAGGACTCAGTAGTCAGGCTGACAAATAGACAGGTAGAACGTTATCCTATCACCCTATCTCTCTATATATATTTCCCTTCATACCCATCTGGTCACGAACTTGCCCCTTGGAGAGAGGAAAACAAAAGATTGGCTGAGGGAGCTAACAATAATAATACATTTTTGGAGGGATACTGCTGCGACACCAGAATAAAATGTTCAGTGTCTGTATAAATCCGAATACATTTTGTGTTTTAATTAAATACATTTCACGTTCTAATGCAATAAGTTCAATATGATATTATGACATGATAAAGTTCACATTTCAATGTGTTACATTTCCCACTCAAACGTAATAAATTTCCCTTTGTATTGTAATATGTGTATGTAATAATATGATACATTTCACTTATAATTACATGATACATTGGGCAGTTGTTACCTTGGTCAGTAGAAGTGGTATAGAAAATGGATGGATTAAAAAAAGTAGTAGGTAAGTACAGCAAACTATACTGTCATTTACGATCATACTGTAAACATGTACTGTACATAATGAAAAAAGCTGTTCATGTCAGGAAACTTTGGACTATCGTGGACAGTGAAGTTGGGCAAGACTGGCTGCATTCGTGCTTTTCTCATTATCAAAGCAAGGACAAAAACAGAATATTTAATCAGAAATACATTATACTTGTCTCACACTTCATCTCTCTCCTATCACTTCTGGACCAAGTCTTACGCTTACTCTGGATTCTTTACAGCTTTAGCCATGAATTGCTGTGTTTATGTTGAGACAGTTGTGCTTTAATTCATTTTCACTTTTGCTATGTATGCTTATCATAATTCACCACACGTACATCAGGGAGAAAAATGTGGTTTTACCAATAGGCTGACATATTCAATAAGTGTTGAGGGCATGAGCCTTTGGTTCAGACAGCAGGTTTTCTTTTTTTTGTTTGTTTGTTTGTTTTTGTAATGGAGAAATATTGTAACTGCAAAACACAAAATGGGAAGAAACAAGTGTTATTTATAGTTGCATTCTGTGTATATGCATGTGGATGTGCAGGTTATTAGGGTTATTTGTTTGTCTCTATGAGTAGTTATTGTCCATTGTTTGTTGCAGTCGCATGTCCATGTTAAAAACTTTATTCCCTAACTCTATGCATGAATCTGCATGCGCGTAATTTCTCCCCTTGACACATTGAGGACTTTCCCTTAATAACAACTCCAGCAACGCTGCACATGTGATAAATGCTTCTTATCACCCACGTCGTTGCAGTAGGTCCACAACAGGGCCAGAAAGAGACAGTGGGAGGGGAAGGGTGGAAAAAAGGGTGAATGATAGGCAGTCAGAAGGTGCAGACACAGCAACTAAAAAAAAAAAAAATGAAGAGTGGCAGAAAAAGAGAAAAAAGGTGACATGGTAACCCGGAATGGGATAGCTAAGGTTGTCATCAGGTCTTGTAAGGGAAGAATACGCAGCAAGCTGCCAATCATCAGGCTTGAAAATTGCTCTGAGATTTGAGTCCCCAGACAGGGTGTGTGCATGTGCATCCAGAGAGTATTCTAAGCCGCTGTCATCTGCACGCTATTACTTAGTCCAACCATCTCGGCCTCCTTTGGCTCACCTCATCGTTTTGGAGGCACAAACTAAAAAACAGAAAACATTTCACTGCTCTCTGTCACCAAAACCCACACTCAAGTTGTGGGTAAGAGTGGACTTGTCAAGGGCATCGGCGATCAGGGAAGGATAAGACACAAAAAGAAAGTGGGGATGATACTATACACAAGATGCAAAAGAAGCAAAGTGAGTAAACCAAAGGCATGTTAAAATATGAGCTGAGGCCATTTCGTTCCCTTTAGTTCCTTATTGATTGGAGCTGTCAATATTTGTCCTTTCAGGTTGTTTCTTGTAGAATAATCTGTGTATCAGGCCAAACCATTTGCTTGATTTTTTTTAGCAAAAAAAAAAATAAAATACTATATACTATACACATGGAGAGAGAAATATTTCAATGTTAGTCATAGTATTATTGGAAAAAACATGCCAAGAAACATATTTTACCATTTTTTTCTATGAAAAAACTTTAATATAAATAGAAAAATGTGAATTTCATATAAAAGTGGGGACTATATATAAATATCACTAATATAATCTGAGTAATTTACACTAGTTCTGAGGGTTATAAATTTGAGTCAAGTCCCCGAACAGAAACCAAGTGTTGTGAAACATTGCCCTCTATCGGCACCATTATTGTCAAGCGAGGATAGGTGGGGATATGGCGAGGAAGTGATTGAGCTGACATTGCGTGCTGATAAGATCAAAATGACAACCAATTGCTACTGTGATGCAATCACAACATGTTTGATTGTCCCATGTGTACAAACAGCAACAACCCTATTCACGCACACTTTCAGACGTGCATGGAAGAGCCTCAGGTGTGACTTGTGCAATATGCCACTCCAGTAAATAGGCATCCGAGATCTGTTCAAAGGTACCCGTATGTATTTCCCGTACTTATGTTTTCTCCACTCATAGTGCTACATACACATTTTATTGTTATACTCAAACCCAAATACAATAATCCCATTCAGATACAAGATTTTTTTTTCTCATTCGATAGAGTAACAGTTGCATGCAGGACATAGTCTGGGCTCTTTTATTTTAGAGGTTTTTATTTAATATAAAATCCACTTTTATAATGTAAAACTCATAAACACAATGTGTGACTTAAAGTCAGAACTCAGGGTGACCCACAGTACCCACTGTCTTGGGCACATGGACACACACAAGCCACAAATGCAGAAGTCTAAACTTAGCATCATATTGTTCAGCAAGTTAGAAGTTTTTAATTTACTAATTTTCAATCTAATTTTGTTGTCATTATTTGTTTTTATTCATTCTGAGCAGCCGTCCGTAAAACAGAGGACGTTTCAATAGGTACACTTGGTCATTCCATTTGATCTACTTTAAGAGCTGGATCACAATTTAGGCAAATGTTGATTAGTTAGTTAGTTAATTAATGTTAGTTGTGGTTAACTGTGGTTTAGTGTTAGTGTTTGTACCCTTAAAAGAAGGGTACAAACTATATCTCCAATATTACACATGCATTATTAGGTATTAATACCTCAAAACTTTGACATTGATACAAGGCAGACTTTCGTCAAGTGTGCTTTATGTTTTGCCTGTATAGTATTAATAACATAAACCTTTTTTTTTTACTTAAACATTCTGAATTTTTTCACGATTAATTGAAAAGAAATCATACCTTTGGCCCAAACCCGGCACTTTAAAACTGTGACTTTCATTTATCACTCCCTATACCAATGCAAGAAGTTTGATTGCTGCGTGTTTTATTTTGAGTCCAACTGGACGTCGGAGAGAAGGGTAATATAACAGACGTTGCTCAGACAGACAGTTAGATAGATGGAAAGCCAGACTGCTACTCTTGTATGAAGGATTATCCCCTATCCTCTGTTTGTGACAAGAGCTGATAAGGGCCTGAGAGGAGAGGCAGCAAGAGGCTGAGAGGGCTCATGCTCTCGCACACATATTCACATATAATCCATGACAAGAGAGATATCAATCCATCATTTAGAGCCAGGGATTCAGCAAGAGGAAATAGGTTCTTCTCAGTCGCTGACAATCCTGTGCGCGGGCGCACACACACACACACACACACAAAAGCCTACAATGGCATCTGCTGGTGAAAACGCTCCCCCGATTTTAGACTGGAGCTGTCCAAATGGTATCAATTCCTTGTATTTATCTGATTTACATTTGGCTATTGTGGTGCACAACTTTCTATTGGTGCAAATTTAGACCTTTTATTTCCCACCAATAGGTATGAAACATGAGTGCTAATGCCCTACCTTTCCATATCGCCATCTAAAAAAAATACTCTTTCAGCATTGTTGAAAGGAAATAGAAGGTCACGGCCCAACAGTGTAAAAACATCTCATTTGCCTGCCAGGATTGTCATGTGTAATTTTTGCTGCAGATGATGGTTTTCAGGGTGGGATGAGTTTTTTCTTTTTTTTTGGGGGGGGGGGGGCATGCTTTTGTTGAATTCAGGAGGGCATTTTCCAGCAAGAAATTGCAATTCCCTCTAAAATTTGCAAGTGAATGTGAAGAGATGCTGCGAAGGTAAGATGAAAGGAATGAATTGAGGTTGTCAAAACATCTCAGCAACAGAGCAATCCAAGATATCATGCATATATGAATCTATCTGATGGACGCTTAGTAAGTGGTATGGCTTCTGTTACTATATGACATCACTATTGCATCTCAGTTTTTAAGGAAAGATGCCCTAATGCAAATCTGGGCAGCCACCTTTTGTTTATTTGATTGAGTGAATTGATCCTTCTATACATATAAGTACAAATACTACTGAGCAGAAATAGTCTTGATGCACTGTAGCATTACTAAAAACGGGACTAGCCTGTTCACACACGATTCAGGCTGAGAGGGAGGGAGTGTTGGGCTGTGCATCACTAAGAGTCAGGTTAGGTGGCAGGGCCATTTGGCGACGGCGACGGTGCTAGACTTGATAGATGAGACAAACTGCAGGCTCTTTTCTCTTGTAACTTTAAAATCATTAAGCCTTTTACACAGCCATGCAGATTTTTATGGCCACCTTACAGCCTGTCGGCGTTCGGCAAAATGGTGGAACACACTTTACGTGATGTGACACGTAAGGACATTCAAATATACAGCATACTGGAATTGACTTTCAGTGATGTCACTTCAATGACATTCTCATGAAATGATCTAAATACTATATATATATATATATATATATATATATATATATATATATATACACACATATATATATATATATATATATATATATATATATATATATATATATATACATATATCTCAAAATATCTAAATATTAACCAAAACAAAATGAGTAATAACGAATACTTTTATGATTCAATTAATAAAAAATGTACACAAATCTGCATCTCACCCACTTTATGCTTACATAAATATTCACTCCAATTAGATGCTCAAGACAATTTGTTTAAAGTTCTTTAAAGCAAATTATTCAATACATTTTTCATCTCATCTCTGCCAATATACGGCAGGTGACAATGGAGCTCAGGTATATTATGCAGATGCTAATCTGGCACTGAGAGGACAGTGTGACATTGATTTAAGATTGTAATCTGCTGCTCCTCTTTCGTGGGCACGTAGTGCAATAAAAAACATGCACAATGCAGCTTTTTAAAAATAAATTCTTCCGATGGAAGGTTATGACGTGACGGATAAGGCCATAGCCGAATAATGCGTCGCTATTAAGTGTCTGTTATAATACTGAACCCTAAAATTAACTTGATATTTATTTCAATTAAGACAGAATGCGTTCTGTTATGAAGGGCAATAATGTTAATAGTACACATTTCTGCAACAAGCTGGGTGCTGTACAATGTGCTTCCCATATCGTCAATAACCACTCATGCACATGCATGTCTAAAGTGTGTAAAACCCTTGATCCATCAAGCTATCCATCCATCTGTCCCTCCTCCCTTTCTCTCACTCCCTCTGTTTTAAGATTTAATTAACAGCAAGCGGGCATCCACAACCCTCATTATGGCTAATTAGTTAAAACATCAGCCAATCTACCGTTAATTGGCTTTGGTAATTAATTCAGCTGCTAGACCATATGAAAGCAGGAGGGAGAGAGCGATAATGGGAAGAAGGGGAGCAATGGAATCACATGAGAAATGATATCAAAGTTGAAACAATGAAAGAAAAATACTATATAACTAAAAGGAGAATTAACAGCAAATAATCCGTTGACTGTACAGCATTCAGTATGTCTCTTCATGCTAGTCTAAATGTATGGACTGAGACTCACACAATTTCAGTTATTGTTCATTCAAAAGGTAATTTTTGGGGGTGAGTTCTTTTCTATCAAACGTCTCCCAACACACCTATGTGGAACGTTTTATTTGCAGCGTGGCAGGCGTGGTCTTGTTCGAACTGAAAAAGGCATTCCCAAATAAGTATAAAATTGTACCAAACTGAATTATTGAACAAAAGGGGTTACTTTCTATCCACATAACATGTGGAAATGCTTAAAAAAGGAATCATAATTGATTCAGTCCAGTAAAAATTCAATACAACTCTAACTTAAGAACTATGGAAGGTACACTATATTGGCAAAAATATTTACTCAGCTACCTTGACTCATAAGATTTTAAGTGTGATCCCATTCCTATTCCTTATGGTTTAATATGATGTTGGTCTATCCTTTGCAGATATAACAGATTTGCCTCTTCTTGAAAAGCTTTCAACAGGAGTATGATTATGGGATTTTTTTTGAGGATTCTTCCCGGAGCATATTCGTGAGGTCAAAAAGCCCAAAAGGTGTTCACTTAAGTTGAGGGCACGAGTCTGTTCATTCATACCAAATTCTCTCATGTATGTCTTCTGGACCTTGTTTTATGTACTGCTGCAGAGACATGTTGGAACAAGAAGGGGAAATTTAACGCTCCAAAACATTTAGAGGTCCTTTCATTGGAGCTCAGAATGTAATATTGTGGCTATTTCCAACTTTGTCGGAACAGTTTGGAGATGGCACCTTCCTGCTCCAACATTAGGTTTATAAAGACACGGATGAGAGAGCTTTGTGTGGATGAACTTGACTAGCCTGGACAATCCTCACCTCAACACCCCAAAAACAGTTTTGGATAAATTAGAGTATGTACTGAGAGCCAGGCCTTCTTGTGTATCCTCAGAAATGAGCTGGAAAAATGGTCAGAAATTCCCATAAGTACACTCCTAAACCTCGTGGAAAGCATTTCCAGAAGAGTTTAAGATATTCTGACTGCAGAGGGTGGACCGATGTCACATTAAACACTATGGATCAACAATGAGATATAACTTAAATTCAAGGCAGGTGAGTTTATACATTTTGCAATCCAGGATAGTGTACATTTGAGTGGCATGGTGGCGCAGCTGTAAAGTGTTGGCCTCACAGTTCTGAGATCCAGGTTTCAATCCCTGCCCCACCTGTGTGGAGTTTGCATGTTCTCTCCGTGCCTGCGTGAGTTTTCTCTGGGCACGCCGGTTTCCTCCCACATCCCAAAAACATGCAACATTAATTGGACCTAACTAATTATGTGTGATTGTGAGTGCGTCTCTATGTGCTCTGCGATTGGCTACCAGCCAGTTCAGGGTGTACCCTGCCTCCTGCCCGATGACAGATCTAGCACTACCGTGACCCTTGTGAGGATAAGCGGCTAAGAAAATGGATGGATGGATGGATGTATATTTCAGGCTGGAGAATTGGTATAGCTATCATAGCATCGGAGCATTTTTACTCTACAGTAGTACTGGTACTGGTGCATCCCTAATATATATACACATACACACACAAAATGTGCTATATGTATTCTACTTTTTAAAGGTATGAAGATGAAATGTTAAGATAGGACATGATGACATCTGCTCAAACGCCACAAGCTGTGTCTGTTTTACGCAATGATTAAGGCTGAGTCCAGGCTTCTGCTTCCTACTTGCCGATACTCCCGCTGCCACTGGCACTAAGCACGTTCCCTGGTAGGCCCTTTGACATGGAGATGAGCACCAACAGGGCTCACGCCCACACCTCTTCGTTAGGTGGCCCTCCTCTTATCGCCAGCTGAGGAAGGAGAAAAAAAAAAAACAGAGGCTGTCAGCCGAGAGAGTTTCAATATGGCTCTTTCTGTCACTTTTTAATAGGTGGAATATATTTTGTATTTCAAGGCTAGAAAAAGAATACCAATGCTGAATAGAAGAAAAACTGACTTATATTCCCCCTTCACTGAAAGTGGGCAATCACACTGATTTGGAATCTAAGGAATAGCATCACTCTCAGTGGCAACCTGGATGAGGAGACGCGACACCTAACATTACTCACATGACAGATTTTAGTGATGGTTTTCCTGTTAAACTTTGTGTACTGCTTACAAACATAAAATGAACAGACACTCTTCATATTACTATATAAGGTACAGCAAAGGAATGGTGTTTATGTTCAGTGTAGGTGCAGTCTTTGACTTAACGTCTGTCGTAACTCCCTCCGACAACTCCTTTCCCCAGCTCATACATTATTAGTAATTATTCAAGCTTTTTATCACAAAGAGAGTGTAGATGGATGTCCCTTTGCTCTGTGGGTCAGTGAGTGGTTCATGCTCCATTAATTTACTTCTGCCTCCTTTACAATTTTCTCACTATATTACAAACAAATACACACT
Source organism: Syngnathoides biaculeatus (assembly GCF_019802595.1). Taxonomy (NCBI): domain Eukaryota; kingdom Metazoa; phylum Chordata; class Actinopteri; order Syngnathiformes; family Syngnathidae; genus Syngnathoides; species Syngnathoides biaculeatus. The sequence goes on along the minus strand of NC_084652.1, from coordinate 20,344,288 downwards.
CACACACACCAGCATGCTGACATAGTGATTGATTGAATAAACAGCTGTCAGTGGTTGGAGATAACCTCTCCAGCATCCTACTGCTCTGTCTTTCAGACAGACACGCGTATCGAGGTCCCAGGAGTAAAACCCACATTACACAAGCTGATGCACACAAAAACACACGTGCACGAAGATCATCAGATCATCATTTATCTGTAGAGCCCAGCAAAATCAGTCAACTGATTATTTATAATGTCCTAATTTATCTGCCCTTACTTGAAATTTGTTTTCCCCATTCCACTTTGAAACAAACATCACTTCATTCAATGATCTTGAAAAATGTAATGACTACAAGTATTGCCTCAAAAATGTTGCATCTTTAATTTCACTTGCCACTCTGAGAATTCACTAAATAATCTTCATCGCTGTAGTTGTTGCTTGTGTCGTGTGGTGTTCAATAAAAAACTTATATTTTACTCGAATTTGTTCCTGAATAAGTTCACCAAAATATCTTTAAAATGTATGCAATCGAGTTCTACACAATTGTATATAACAATAATGAAAATACTTGACTGTCCAGTCAAAATTGCACATCATTATTTTTATGAATACAAATTACCTTTTTGTGTCAGCATTCATTACACTGGTAACTAATGTAGTATCCAGTGACTTTAGATTGCAATTTTCAGTATCACGCACACATAGAAGTAAAAGATGCATGCATAGACAGAGCTTTTGACACTCCTGACTTGAACAGAAGGAAACGAGATTTGCAGAAACAAACACACACACACAAACACACACCTGTCCCCTTTTGATCCCTCTATCCAGCCATCTCCTGATCCCGCCTCCCAAGTATGCCGACATTTCATTTGCTTTTCTAAAAGTGACAGCCCCTGGGAGCGAGGCGAGGGCGGTATAGTGAAAGAGCCCGGTGATGAGTTTTGAGCTGGGCGTGGAGGAGTGCTATTTAAAAGTGCCATGCATCACTGTCAGTGTGGGTGAATATGTAAGTGCATTCACACAAGCACTCACACACACCTATGAGACGAGACACTGGAAACGTGCACGTAGACATGCTCCAGTGGAACGCAGCCTGGGTGGCAAACTGAAGTTGACCCCAGTTCCATTTCATCAAACGTCCTCTGAATGAGCCACCTAGACCCATCTATTTAGCACATGAGCACACACAGAAGCAACAATCACCCCAGTGTCTTGCCTGTTTAAATCACAGCTCACTTAGGAAAAAAACATATCATCTCTCTTGGAGACACCTTGCTAGACCCATTTGTGTTAATACTGTCCCTAGTTTTGGACTCATATTTACCATTATGGAGATGATGGCTTCGGAGAGGCCCCCCTCCTCACCTTCTATTGTCGGTGAGTAAAGAGGACAGAGTCAAAATGAAGGCTGACACATTGGCAGTATTTATTTGATTGTGGATGCGAAGTGCTGTCATTGTGATGAGAGGGAAGAGGTGGGTGGGAGGCACATTTGAGACAAGATGAGGCCTGGACCCTTTAGACTAAATAAAGAGAAGGTGTGGAGAAAATTGAAAATTGTGTAGTAAAAGGAGGGACAACACGAAAAGAAAGAAGAACAAAGAAAGAATGTAAGAGGATGTGATTGAGGGGAAAGAGAAGTGGCCTTCTTTCCCTTTTCTGTGAATCAAATCAAATTCCCCTTATCGCACATTATTTGAAGAGGTTATCGGGCTCTGTAATGCTGTTACGCGCTGGGCTGCAGCTGAGAGATTTCCTTGTTTACCAATGTTGGCGGGTGTTACAGCTAACTGGCCCGGATAGCAGTGGGAGGAGGAGTAAAAGGGAACAGAGAAGTGTAAGGCCAGAAAAGAGGGCTAAGCAGGCGTAAACACTTGATGCATGTCAGAAAACTCATTTATTCGAACAACAAGGAGAGCCGAATTGCGACTTTGTGTTTGTTCACGCACACACAAGGAGAAGACAGTTGTTCAAGGGTACAAAAACAGCCTCTGTTTGTAATTCCATTTGGGAAAAGTGCTTGTGTGCTTTGCGTTGTGTTAGTGTGTGACAGCGTGCATAGCTGTAAAGACAGTACTGTATATGTGCCAACTCATAAATCTGGCGCTTTCCTTTTCTCACTCTTATTGTTGTACTTAAATCCAGTTAACATACCCAGACCTCATTAGCTAATTGGTTTTGTAGTTTAAAAGAAAAATCCATCTGTGTCAGAAGGCGTAAAAGACAAACACTCAAGTTCCGTGCAGGTGTAGCATTCTTTGTGTTGAACTTTTTGCATGAAAGAATATAAATGTATTTACATTTTCTGAGTCAATATGTACAATTGCAGCATCTGGAATTTAACTTGGGGAAAGTCCAATGGACAGAAACCCTGTATTTTCTCAGATGCTGCTGTGATAGGGGAGATAAAAGTGAAGGGATGACACACAATGCAGGTCATTAAATGGGATTTGGATCCGTGTTGTGAGTACATGGTGTGCCTCTTAGCCCACTGAGCCATGAGGGCACCCCAAATGGTTTTTTATCTTCGGTTCCATTGAAAGCGAGTATTGAGCTGACAATCCCTGTCCTCTCTGGAGGTGGCCTTTTACCTCAGCCCATTGTAGTCTGTGACTGGGAGCCTGTGCTATCTTGCATCTATTGATTCCCACTTCATCCTGACCAAAGCAACACAGGGATGGACGAGCGGGGCTTCATGATGGGAAGACAGAGAGAGGAAGAGAGGAGATTGAAAAATAAAGCATAACGCTTGTCCAAATGTATTAAGGATGAACCGGTTCAGGAGAATAAATAGTACAGGGCAAGGAGGAAACATAGAATATGAAAGTACAGGTAATAAGGAAAGTTTAAAGGGATAAACAATAGCGTAGGAAGAATACTAAGATTATTGTGAAGGACAAAGATGGAAAACGGAGCAATTTCTTTTTGCTCTCCATTCTTCCATATGATGCATCTCCGCCTCCTTACCATCTGGACTCTTTAAAAGCTCATTAGGCTCAGGGTGTAGACAAAGTCTCGCGGTATAAAAGAAAGGAAGTTTAAAGAATGTTTCTCCTTTTCAGTCATACTTTGTGACTATAAACGTGTTTAGGGCCAGAGATAATTTTACTGGCTCAAATAATAAAATTGTGTGACTGTGTGTTTCTGTATTTTGAAAATATGATTTGATTGTGACTCATTTCATGAATAAGTCTCTGAAAGAGAAAAAGATCAAATGAGATATTATATAGACTAAAAGCATGTTAAAAGTTGACATTATTATGTTTAAGTTTATTGACAGATGTACATGATGTTATCCAACAAAACTGTTTATCTTATTGTCTTATTCGGCATGTCATTGTTGGATGACATTGTTCAACAAAGTGAAAAAACATTCAAGGAGTTCTTGGACTATCTGACAAAGATGAAATCAGAGGACAGATGAACAAGTAGCAAAAGATGAAAGAAAGATGAGAGGTTAGATAAAGAGACTAGAAACAAAAAGATGAAATTGGGAAAATGTGAACTCGAAGGGTCGGGAATATATAGAGGTTCAAGACGGCTGGTGGAGGGACAATTGAAATAAAAGAAAGATGAGCCAATCCATCTGTGTACATTAGGGGGAATTCAGCCTACTCTCAATCATCGCTGTCAGAGATGTGTGCACATCGTAGCCCCTCTCCTCCATCCATGCATTCATCCATCCTTTGTTTGCTGCACCAGACACCATTTGGCATTCTGAGGAATCTCCACGCTAAAAAGTCCTGTCAGGCCTATTTCCGTGTTATTGTCCCACTCTTCTCCTCCTTCCATCCTCATCACTTCTCACCTTCCTCCCTTCCTCATCTTCATTTCTCTCGCTGTCCTTCCACTTGGTCCTTGGTGGTCCTGCATTCCCCAAGATTAAACGCACCCAGTTGCTGAACTTTGGGGTACAGAGTATGACATGTGGGAAGGAGGTGGATGTTTCCATGTGTGTTCTGTTCTAACATCTATCATCTTTAAGCCACCGACAAGACTGGTGTGTAACACCCCCCCACTCATACACATACACACACTGTACCTCAACATCCCCCACACATAGCCTTTCCACTCAGCTTCATCTCCTCCCCTGGATTTATCTGTCCATTGCCTCCTACAATCATTCACATCCCTCAGGGAATATTTGACAGAAATAGGGAAAATGTAAAAGGGGGGAAAGGAAGAGAAAAAAATATCACATGTACAGTATACAGAAACAAGAAATAAGAGGTCCGGGAAGATGGCTCCATATTAAATTTGATAATAAAAGATGCTGTTTTAGACCTGTTTGCTGATCTTCTGTTTTTGTTGTTTTTTAACAGATCACAAGAATAGCATGAAAAGTCAAGTCAGTGACTTTGTACAGATTTCGATATGATCCTGGTGATGGTGATTCAAACTTTACCCAATAAAGGGGAATGTCTGAAGGGCAATTAAAACATTAAAAAAGATAAAAATAGCCTGCTTACACAGTCTGACCAGTGCGAGTTGCCATCAGCATGTTTGTTTGTGAAAATGAGCCCTATCAGCTGCGGAAAAGGTTTGGATCATTCTTTGTTTGTTTTCCATCCTGAAAAGTGACAGCTTCAGCGTGACTCAAATCATCTTGTCAAAGCAATAAAGAGACAGGAAGAGAGTGGGTGTGTGTGAAAATGAGTGAAACAAGGGATTGAAAAACAGAAATTCAACACATTTGAACATAGAAAAAAATTATAAATGCTATGCAAGAGGCATAGAAAATGAAAGAAAAGCAACTTTTCAAAAGTACTATTCAAATCAGGTTTAGGCACTTCTGGCAGTATGGGAAGTGGCCAGGTCCTGCTGAAAGTTTTAGAAGGAATCATGAAGTCATCTAAAACATTTGGGTTGACTGTTGCAGTGATCTTGAATTTAAAAAGCAGAGTTTACCAACTCCTAAACTGAACATTGCACCACAAACCATGAGTGACTATGGGTATTTCACAATGGACCGCAATCAGCTTGGGTTCTGTTATTCACCCATCTTATTCCAAACACTTGGACCTTGATTCCCAAATGGAAGGCACACTTTATTTTCAATTGGAAAAGAGGATTTTTGACCACTGGCAAATAGTCGAGTCCTTCTTCTCCTAGGCCCATTCCTATGTTGGCTCAGGTTCAGAAGTGGCTTGACCCAAGGAAGACAGTTCTAGCCTGGATAAGATGTTTTTTAGATTTTGACTCCTTCTAGGCGGCACCATGGCTCAGTTGGTCAAGCGTTGGCCTCAGAGTTCTGAGGTCCCTGGTTCAGTTCCAGACCCGCCTGTGTGGCGTTTGCATGTTCTTCCCGTGCCTGCGTAGGTTTTCTCCGGGCACTCCGGTTTCCTCCCACATCCCAAAAACAGGCAACATTAATTGGACACTCTAAATTGCCCCTAGGTGTGATTGTGAGTGTGGCTGTTTGTCTCGATGTGCCCTGCGATTGGCTGGCAACCTCTTCAGGGTGTACCCTACCTCCTGCCCGTCGACAGCTGGGATAGGCTCCAGCACTCCCCATGACCCTTGTGAGGATAAGCAGCAAAGAAAATGAATGGATGGATAGATGACTCCTTCTCATATCCTTCTTTCTGTATCTTTGCATCAATCTACAGTTTTTATATTATGTTTTAGAATGGAATTATTGAACTAAATTAAGATTTCCATGATTTTCTGATAATTCAAATTTTTCAGAAAGGGTCTTCCTTTGTCCATTTTCTTTTCACTCACGAAAAGAGTGGTTGAGAATGTCTATGTGTTTCACTTTCAAATGATTCACAGAATTAATTGTGATTGCAATGGCTTCTTGATTCTCCACCAGGATCGCTGTTTCTAAATCACTCATTCCAGCATTAGTCAGTATAGTAACCACTTCAACCATGTACATTCTTGACCTGCATGGCTGAGTGCAACACACTCAGCTCCTGCGGTCGAGAGTGAGACTGTTGGCTGTTTTTTTACTGAAACAAGTCATTGCTCCTCCACTCAATAAGAACACATTACTCCCCGCTGAGTCACAACCATCCTGATCTCCAGCCCAGTCAGCAACTGAGAAATAAATCAAAGCTCCCAAGTCGGGGCATTCATGTTTGAGAGCAAGGTTCACTGTGCCCTTCAAGTCAGCTGTGAGATGTGCAGTATTTGGGTTTGCGTTCAACTTTCACACAGCACTCACTGCTTGTGCTGTTGTATCTCTTGCCATGCTGCCATTGTAGCATACAGCAAACTTCCTACCAAAGACTGGTAAGTACTTGGGTTTACAGGGTTACTGACACCATCATCTTTTCTTAATTTCGAATTTGAATCAGCAACAGGAGTAGCATTATTTATCCCATAATTATGGAGATTGGTTTCAAAGGTATACTTCTGGTGAAGAAACACAAGGTATTTATTTGTTAAGAACAACAGAAATTCCCAGGATATCACCAGTGGAGATTCAGCTACTTTGAGTTGAAGATGGAGAGGTGGAAAGCAGGTTCTTAGGCAGAAAAAGAAGAGATAAGAACAGACCCTAGAATTGAATGTTGAGACTTTTAATGTTGGACTCTGATAGTAAAATCTCGGGAGTTGGTTGACATGATATTTAGGAGAAAGGTTGATATATTGTGTGTACAGGAGACCAGGTGGAAAGGGGTCATGGCTAGAAGTTTAGGGGGGAGGGTTGAGTTGTTTTTTCATGGTGTAGACGGGAAGAGAAATTGAGCATGGGTTATTTTAAATGATGAGTTAGCAAAGAATGTCTTGGAGGTGAACAAAGTATCAGATTGAGTGCAAGTGATGAGGGTGAAACTGGAAATTGAGAGTATGTATAATATGATTAGTGACTATGCCCCAAAGGTACAATGTGACCAAGAGATGAAAGAGAAATTCTGGAATGAGCTAGACCAGGTAGGTGTGAGCATCCCAGACAGAGAGAGTTGTGATTGGTGCAGATTGTAATGCACATATTGGTGAAGGAAATAGGGGCGATGAAGGAGTGATGGGAAGTACAGCACCCAGGAAAGGAACATGGAGGGACAGATGATGGTAGACTTTTAGAAATGATAGAAATGGCTTTAGTGAACACTTTTTTCCAGAAGAGACAAGAACATAGAGAGACATATAAGAGCGGAGGTAGAAATTCACAAGTAGATTACATCTTGTGCAGATGATGCAATCTGAAGGCAGTTACTGTCTGTAAAGGTATGGTAGGGAAGAGTGTGGCTAGACAGTATAGGTGTGTAAAATGAGTCTGATGGTGGGGAGGAAGATTAAGAAGACAAAAGGTAGATCAGAGAACCATGTAGTGGAAGCTGAGAAGGAAAGAATATTTTAAAGCTTTCCGGGAAGAGGTCAGACAGGCTCTCGGTGGACAGGAGAACTTTCCAGAAGACTGGACTACTAAAACCAAGATGATCAGAGAGGCGGGCAGGAGAGTACTTGCTGTATCTTCTGGCAGGGAGTGAGGGAAGGGGAGTTGATGGTAGAACCTCATCATCTTCTTTTCCTTTCGGCTTGTCCCGTTAGGGGTCGCCACAGTGTGTCATCTTTTGCCATCTTAGCCTATCTCCTGCATCTTCCTCTCTAACCCCAACTGCCTCATGTCTTCCCTCACCACATCCATAAACCTTCTCTTTGGTCTTCCTCTCGCTCTTTTGCCTGGGAGCGCCATCCTCAGCATCCTACTACCAATATACTCACTCTCTCACCTCTGAACATGTCCAAACCATCGAAGTCTGCTCTCTCTAACCTTGCCTCCAAAACATCCAACTATGGATGTCCCGCTAATGAGCTCATTTCTAATCATATCTAGCCTGTTCACACCAAGCGAGAACATCAGCATCTTCATTTCTGCTACCTCCAGTTCTGCTTCCTGCTGTTTCTTCATAGCCACCATGTCTAATCCATACATCATGGCGGCCTCACTACTCTTTTATAAACTTTGACCTTCTTCCTAGCGGATACTCTTCTGTCAGATAGAACACCAGACACCTTGCGCCAACTGTTCCATCACGCTTGGACCAGTTTCTTTCCTTCCTTATTGCACTCACCATTGCTCTGTATTGTTGACCCCAAGTATTTGAAGTCGTCCATCCTCGCCATCTCTTCTCTCTGGAGCTTAACTCTTCCTCCTCCGTCCCTTTCATTCCTAATCTTCATTCCCGTCCTTTCAGTGCATACCTCCATCGTTCTAATTGTTCCTACGCCTGCTCTCTGCTATCACTGCAGATCACAATATCATCTGCGAACATCATGATCCAAGGGGATACCAGTCTAATGTCGTCTGTCAGCCTATCGATTACTACCGAAAACAGGAAGGAGCTCATCTCGGAACCCTGATGCAGTCCCACCTCCACCTTAAATTCTTCTGACACCCCTCGGCACATCGCTGTTTTGCTGCCCTCATACATGTCCTGTACTATTCTAACATTTCTCCGCCACACCAGACTTGCGCACGCAGTACCACAGTTCCTCTCTTGGTACTCCGTCATAGGCTTTCTCTATGTCTACAAAGATACCATGTAGCTCCTTCTGACCTTCTCTGTACTTTTCCACGAGCATGCTCAAGGCAAATAATGCCTCTGTGGTACGCTTTTTAGGCATGAAACCATACAGTTGCTCGGAGATACTTACTTCCGTCCTGAGTCTAGCTGACACTACTCTTTCCCATACCTTCATTGTTTGGCTCATCATCTTTATTCATCTGTAGTTTCCACAGTACTTGCCTTTGTTCTTAAAAATGGGGACTAGCACACCTTTCCTCCATTCTTCTGGCATCTTCTCTTCTTCTATTCTATTGAATAAGTTAGTCAAAAACTCAACATTTGATTACAGTTTTTCTAGTCCTGTAGCCCATTGTTGTTCGATTTTTAATTCAGATGATTTAACAATTTAAAAAATTGTCAGTAGGAGACAATACAACATCTTGTCAACAGTGTCGAATTACACTTTTACAACAGAGCCAGTATTATGTGTATGTAATATACAGTGTAACTAACAACTCAAGTTTATGTGTTTGTTGGTGTTCATGCCACCTCTAGCAAAGAAACAACAGTCCAACTACTCCCTCCTTTGGTAGCTGTGGTAACAAGCTCTCTAAAGAGGTTCTGATGGCTGAGTTAGAGCCTATTGTTCTAAATCTAAAACTTGTAATTGATAGGTTAAATATAGGGTATCTGAAAATATTCTCAAACTTAACCGTCTCTACAGCACTTATCCTGGTTAGGGGCATGGGATGCTGGGCCCTATCCCAGCTGACCTCAGGCAAAAGGCAGACAACACCCTGAACTGATCACCAGTCAGTTGGAGGGGACAAATTAAGAACTTTTTTGTATTCAACGTTTCTGCCACTAGTTCACACACGTTGCATAATACAAACAATGCTGGCCGGCATTTACTTTGCTGTCACAGATACAGGTAAGTCCTGTCGATCAAGGACAATGAAGTAAGATTGTGTTGGCAGTCTTTACACCATTATCTCATCAATGGCAGACACTTTCTTTAATTCCCTTTTCACTGCTTTGACATTCGATCAAGAGTAAAATTGCTTCATGTTACAAGGTTCTAGGTCTTCTATACTCTGTGACACAAGATGGATCACCAACCTTTGATGTGATATTTCTCTGGTTTCAGTCGTAATTACTTGGGCTTGGAACCCATTTAAACTATTTATGACTCCAGAGGCATGTTATGTTCCCATAGGCTGTCCACTAGGCCTGTGGTTGTAATGTCGTCCTGAAGATGAAAGATACATTTTACAGTTGTTTTCGTCCCTGGCTGTATTTATCTAAACTGCATTAAATGCACTTGTTTTTAACTCGCATTTTCTTTGTTGTCACCAGGTAAGAAGAAAATCTCACTGTTTGACAGCCAAGCTCCAATCTGTCCCATCTGCCAAGTGCTGCTCAGGCCCGGCGAGCTACAAGAACACATGGAAACAGAGATAGAAAGGCTAGCCAACATGTGCCTTAGGTAGGAGTTGAACCTTCCGCGTGTGTTGCAATCATATGGGCAAATATACACACAAGTTAAAGTTTATGTCAACATTCAGCTGAAAAGTGATTTTGACAATACAACTTCAATTGGGGCTTTAAAGAGTTTTATTTTCAGTGAACACTCAATATGAAAGAGGAATGAGGAATATCACACTGAATTCACATTTTTAAACTCGCATCGACTGTTGTTGAAATTAATCATCATTAGAATATTTTTGCATTACAAATTTTATGTTGGCCAAAAATTTTCTCTATACAAACGGAACCTAGTCAAATCCATTTGTTGAACACTGAACTATACTGCATGTATATGAATAATTATTTGGGTGGGTGGACCTTAATTCCTCCGGGAGGAACATTCATTTAGTCCACTGTCGAGGGTATATAAGGTGTCTATCAGGGCCAAATCACTTCTTAGCAAGGCAGGCTTGATTTGTTAATACTTCAACAGAGATGTATGTTCTTGTAAGCAGACATATATCCATTCTTTTGAGTCTATGTTATTTAGCAGCTTTTGCTTCAGAACATGCACTCCATTTAACAGCACTTTCTCTTCAAACGTGTAAACTTCAGATAACAGATGTGATATTTGTCGTGCAGGCAATGTCCGCTGTGGTGGTGGTATATGGGGTAACACAAATTAGGAACTTAATCGAGGAGATACTGTATATACCCATTCACATGTTACATGGTAAATGTACTGTCATCTAAAAAGTAGCCTGACTTAAAAGGAAAAACGGAATGGAGGCCACACAACTAAAGTGTCCCATAAGCAGATCAACTTTATGATGGTTTTCATTATCCCAGAAAAAATAGGGTAACAGAGAGTGTCATCTGACATGAAGACCATACTTTATTTCATCCACTGAATGCATGTACATACAGACCCAACCAATCATTCTATGCCTGTTATGATTACATGCCAATCTTGCTCATTTTGTTCCTTTTCTCTCCACTGTTTTTTTTCCATCCTTTTCTGTTGTGAGATCCTTTCCATCCATTCTTTTGCCACTTCAATGCCTTTGTCCATCTTTATTTCTACCTTCTCACTGTCATGTTTACACCAGCTCCCTAAAACATCATGTAGCATACCATCTTAGAGATGTGAAGTTCACATCAAACAAGGATGTACTGATAACGCACAGATTACATGTTCTAAATTTAAACGCCATCAAATTGTTGAAGCAGATTGTCAGATTTTTTTCAAAAATGTTATCGTTACTATTACTCACTAATGGCGTAATGATCGTTAATTTTATAGTTTTCTTTCACTGAATTTCACTGGGCGGCAATGTGGTGCAACTGCAAACACATTGCAGCCTCACATTTCTGAGGATCGGGGTTCAATCCCGGCACCGCTTGTGTTGAGTTTGTATGCTCTTGCCGTGCCCGTGTGTGTTTTCTCACGGGAACTCCGGTTTCCTCCCATATCCGAAAAAAGTGTGTTAATTGAAGACTCTAAATTGCCCGTATGTGTGATTGTGAGTATGATGCGTGTTTGTTTCTACAGTATGTGCCCTGTGATTGGTTGCCAACCAGTTCAGGCTGTACCTTGCCCGTGCCCGTTGACAGCTGGGATTGGCTCCAGCACTCCCGTGACCCTAATAAGGATAAGCGGCTCAGAAAATGGATGGATGAATTTGGCTGTAGCATTTTCCTTGGTAGCGTATATATTTTGTGGCAGCTGTGCATGATGTCTTAATAAATGAAAATGTGCTTTTCTCAAGCATCCTAGTAGTAACAATAGACATAGGTCTCAGTATGATGATTCTGAAACATTGCAAACTACACCCACAATGATAAAGATTTTGTGAGATTGCGCTTCTTTGCCCGGGACCCTTGTGAGGATGAGAAAAACAGGAGATGAATGAATAAATGAATACTCTCCTTGGTTATTAAAAACTGACCATTGATTGTAGCAATGGACTCCACAGACATTGATGGATAAGTAACTGCTACCATTTCATCCTACAAAATGATCAAAGTGATTGCACTAATAAAAAAAAAACATTTGCCTACAATCTTTGGGAGATAAAATGATTACAAAAATTACAGAAGGACAATAGATGAGACAGAAATGTTAAGTATAACTGGAAAAGAAAAACCTTCCCATATGCGTCTGTCACTTTTTCCACAAACCTCGCCTGATATTACATTTCTTGCACACTATTTGTCTCTGTCTCTCTGCATGGTTGCAGCCAACATTAAAAGTGACAGTGGAAATTTGGTCCAATTTGCTGTCAATTTTCCTTTAATGAAGACCTGAGCTTGCGGAATGAAATACTCGTGTTAATGGAAACGAAAGTGTGCATGTGTTTCTGTATCTGTGTGTACTGTACATGTTGAATATGATTCGTATAGTTTTATTCCTGAAAACAAGTATTTTGCTGTGTTTTCCGTTTTCTTTTCTTTATGTCTATCTGCATATGTCACATGGGTTAGATTGCAGATCTTGTCTGTGACATTGAGGTCTTTGCTTCTTCATGGTCCGCAGCTTCTCATCTTTGGACATGAATATCACACACAGTTGAGCAAATGGGAATCTTTCATGCCCTATACACCTGAGGTGACTCAAGGGGGCAAAGTAATCTACATATCCCGCCTTCTTCCCAGCCCCAGTACTCATCACCTTCCTCCTCTTCTTTCATGATGAATTCGCCTTTACTAGAGCCTGCCACACTTTGCTAGTAAATGCTTCAGAATGATAAAACACAATCAGAAGCAGCACTTTAGCTTGGATTCTCCATTCTTACGTCTATGACCGCATCCTTTCCTGTCGTGTCATCTAGTTGGAAATAAATACCTGAGAGGGATGCAGAAGTAATGTCATGACATTGAGTCAGGTTTATAGCGCATACTAAAACCTGTTTCCTATTTTTAATTTTTTTTTTTTACTTTTTTCAATGTGAGAACCCCCATACGACACACAAAGTCAGTGTGTGTTCTTCCCGCTCGTATAGTGTGCGATCGACTCAAGATTGCCAAATACAGCACACCACCACTCACATGACCGATTTCTTTGCCAACATTCCAATCTCTTCCCCCAAACCAGAAGTCTGTCGTAATACCCTAACTAAACTGTGAGTGGCAGCATATTGCGCAATGCCATATGGCATTGTTGGTCCTCTGCATTATTATTTTTTTTTTTTTTTTGCTGTTAAAATAATGTAACACAACAATAAAGAGAGACTTAACCAATATCACGCAGAAAACCCAAACCAAATACAACAGTTAATTGGTCAACGCTTTATCGGTTGCCCCAATCATAATGTCACTTCGATGTTTTAACCACATACGTAGTATTGTCTGTGGTTCAATTTTCCCTGTCAGCCTACAACCAGTGCACTATGGAAGAAGTCTCGAGCACGCAGAACACACAAGATAAGAACACTGCTATGTAGTCCAAAGATAGACAAGTTTCCAGAGCCCTAAAATCTCTGACATGTTCGTGAGACAGCCATCACAACCTTGTAACATTCCCTGCAATCCTGAGTCTGCTGTGACTGAGAAACAGGTGGAGGAGCTACAAAGCGCGAAAAAGAACAGCCAGTGACAGAGGACAGGGGCAGGGTGAAGGAGAGTCTTCTAGGGGAAATTGAAGAAATGGTACGCTACACAGTAGTTCTAAGCAGTGAGTTCAAGAATAGGCATTCAAGTCTGTAAAATATCTGGCTATGACTTCTTTGTAATTAAAAGACTCCAGCCATTCATATCTAAATCATTAGGAACAATAGTGAGTAAACGAAGTGGAAATTGCGAAACTGGGCCAAAAGTGTCAATTTTTTGTGGTCACCATTATTTTACAGCACTGGTTTAACCCTCTTTGGCATGGATTTCACCAGCATGTCACAATTTGCCACTGCAATTCTCTTTCACTCCTCCATGATGACATCATGAATATGGTGGGTTTTGGGGACCTTCTGATGCTCCACTCTCATTTTGAGGCTCCCCTACAGATGCTCAATAGGGTTTAGGTTTGGAGACATGTTTTGTCAGTCTATCACCTGCACCTTCAGCTTCTTTTTTCTTCTTGTACATGTGTTCGGAGTCATGTTTGTCAATCATGCTTTCTTCAATGAACTGTAGTTCCCAAGTGCCTATAGCACTCATGCGTGCATCTATGCACTCATACTTAGCATGAACAAAATTTTTGGGGTAGGCTATGGCGAGCCCTGTTGTGAGTGAAACTTGCCATGTTAAAGAACTGTATGGTCTTGGCCACTGACTTGAAGCCCAGTTTTAAATATCTTGCCTTTGTTGTGTATTCATTTAAATATAGGTTGAACATGATTTGCAAATCAATGTACTTTATTCTGTTCTACTTACTTAATTGAAATTGGGTTTGAAGATGAGACCAGATCCAGTTTGAAATTATTTCCACCTTTTTTTTTTCCACATTTGAGAAAATACTGTGGACACTGAAAACCACAAACTATTTCACAATTGATATCGCACTTGTCTCACTAGTGTTTTTTACATTTCTAAATACATCTTCATGTTCATTAGATTATGAGGTGGGGTTTAGTTACTTGTTTTGGTATCTCCACATAGTAGTTATTTCAAACAAAACTGACCAGATGTATGATAGATTTTAATCCATCTGATGTTCTTCAAACTAGTTACTGTATTTTAAGCACCTTAATGTCCTCAGGCCTCCTTTTATGTATACCCCACATCTCATTACCCCTGCACAATACATTTCATTTTCTTACACCTTTTATTCGTCTCACCCTCATCCTGCTGTCAGTCGTGTTTTTTTCACTTCGGTGTATTCCTCATTTCTACACTCTTCTCCTTACTTTAACGTTGCAAGCAGTCAGAATTTCCCAGCCCCATAACCCTTGGCCATCAAAAATTCATAGAACCGGGCAAACCCATGCGTGCAACCGCAAGAGAGGAAGCGCCGGCAACTCTGCCTTCTCTGTCTTTTGCTCTTTTTTCTGTCATCTTTCATCTTTTCCTTTGCTTAGTGTCTCTCTTTTTACATTGCTAGGTTTTCTCCCGTATTCTTTGTCCTTACATTTCATCTAGACCCTCTTTCTTTCCCCCACCTTTTCCCTCTACTTTAATCTCTCTCAGTCCCCCTTCTCTCATTGTGGCAATTTTCTCCTATCCTAGCAGGCATTCAACCACTGCCCCCTCTTCATCCCTTCTCACCCCCCTCCATGTCTTGTCGCTGTTTGACACCGTCAACAAGCAGGTAGAGGTGGCTGTTATAGTTGATGCCTCTGCAGAGGGTCCTGGTAATGAATAAAATAGAGAAAGAGGGAGGAGAGAGGTGGCAGAAACACACTGAAAAAAGTAGAGACAGGACTGTTGGCTGATTTCCCCGCATTACATGGCAGCTTGACGATGTCACCTATGTTTATTCTCTGTTGGCAGAGGTGAACCTGTCATATACACAACACATACACAAAAACAAATACGTGCACACACTGTGCCGGGATGCACACCAAAAATGCATTACAAATGGCATTTCAAGAGTTGAGAGTGGAACTGAATGAATGCATAACATGTACTCTGTTGTTGTTGTTTTGTTTTTTCTAAATAATGATTTCAGGGAAAAATGTGAGCAAAAAATTAAAGTTGAGATTTATCTGTTACGTGTGCACCATCACTAAATGGAAATGTCTTCTTTCTTCAACAGCAGTAAGATCCCTTCACCCAAACACGGAGCTGTCACTCCGGGAACCCCCAAGGTGAGACCAGTGTACCTTCTTTTTTTCTTTCTTTTTTTTTTTTTGTTTTGACGGAACATTTGAGACATTTTGCCAAAAGGAAAAAGGTAGTGCAGACTGACAACAATTGTCAGTAGAGGTTAGAAGGAATATTCTACAAACAAAATGCACAATCCAATACATCCACATTTGGTGAGACTAGACAATAAATGGTTGTCGTAACATTGATATGTATCGGTAGTCATTAGGATTTTTAATGATGCAACTATGTTTAAACATAAATACATGAACATCAATCATTTTTTTATTTGTTCAATAACAAATAGGAAATCAGGTTTCCCTTTGCATTGGACTTCATAGCTTCCTATCTTTGATGTACAATGCAAATGCCTTTCAAATGGCGAAAGATTGGATTGTCACAATGGAATGGAACTGTCTAAACCTCAAACCAGAATGGCACCTTTGTCTTTTTGTCATCTTCATGAACCAGAAATTATCCTGCTGAATAAGAAATAGATTGGACAAACAAGCCCAAATACGAAGCTCTATGAGTTTCTGTTGTACTTTATACTCACCCTACATGGTGGCACGACAGAAACACTATGATCATAATGGTATGGTTCAATCAACAACAATAAAAAAACTATTGTCCCAAGATACAATATAATTTCTAACATTATAAAAATGTTTTTTTTAATCACAGAGATTTTTTTTTGACATCATGAATCTATATGTTTTGGTCAACATTGAATAATAAACTATCGGTACGTCATAAAAATACTTAATGTATGAAAAAATAGTTGGTGAGTGAAACACTGTTGGCTCACATTGGGCCAAATAATTGAAAAAAATCACTTTACACAAACAAAAAAAGAGCTAAAAAGATTTTAAGGCACCAACAAGGGTGAAAGTTATCGGGTCAGCCAGTTTGACTAATTTTTCCCTTAGATTTTTTCAAAGTTAGCAACCTTAATGTATATGCATTGTATGTGGTTAACTTTCCACCATTTGTGTTATGCAGGGAGCACACATAACTCCAAGCGCTGATATTTTAACAATGTGACCATAATCGAATGTGCTTTTTAGCTCCAGCCCTTAGTTCGCTAGCACATTAGCTTGCAGGGTTGTGAATGTAACAAATGGTTAACTTTCCCTTTGTCCCAGTTGTGTGCATCTACGGAACAAACAGCATTCTGCCAGGATCTTGCTGCGTCAGGAGGGGCAGTACTACAAAAATGAATAACTATCGTATTCATCGTCTTTATGAACAATAACCTGTCCAATTGATTAGCTAGCACCAAGACAGAATTGATACTTTTTATATCCTGTGTGTGGAAGCTGCTCACTAGCTCTCTCTCTCTCTCCCTCTCTCTCTCACACATACACACACGCACACACACACACACACACACACAGATATCCTGTCATTAACCACTCTTTGACATAGATAATCCATGGAATTCCTGTACACATATTTTCTTTCACTGGTGGATTTAGAATATACTAGAAATTCAAAATAGTCTGCTTGAGTCACAAAAAACCTGAAATGCTCAGGAATGCCATTTAAGATCCTGCATAAACGTTTATTAACCTTTTTCATGACCCATGCCCCTTTAGGTGCTAACTTATGCTTAGACTAGGAGTCACAAAACTGTGAGTGGGTTTGCTTTTGAGAATGGCAGGCAGAGCAGAGGGGCTGAGGGCCGTGACTTCGCATGTCCTCGATGTTGTTTTGTATTCAGCAGTTAGGCTGTGTAGAGGGCCAATGTGGTCCATCTGCTGCAATCACCAACCAGCGTTAGATCAGAGATTAACCTCAGCATTCTTTATTGCAAGTATTTTTTTTCATCCAGTCACCCTCCATTGGTTGGGTAAAGGCTACAATATGCCATGTACACACGTTCTTAAACACTAGGTACCATTCCACTAATCTAACAAGCTCTAATGCAATGCACTATGGTCACATAAGTACATGATGCATAATCTACCTCTCATATCTACAAATCCA
The DNA here is from genome assembly GCF_019802595.1 of Syngnathoides biaculeatus. Classification (NCBI taxonomy): domain Eukaryota; kingdom Metazoa; phylum Chordata; class Actinopteri; order Syngnathiformes; family Syngnathidae; genus Syngnathoides; species Syngnathoides biaculeatus. The sequence goes on along the minus strand of NC_084652.1, from coordinate 20,326,649 downwards.
AAAATATTACCAAAAAATTTCTTCATAGTGCAATGCACAAAAACTGCAAAATATTTGGAATCAAATTACATTATAGGGCCTTGTATTTTTTTGTCATGGTAAAATATTTTCATTCATGTGATTTAAAATGTTTACGTGTCATTGTAATTCAGTTCACAAAATAATCAACATACAAATTACAGATTACAAATAATCAACAACATTTTTTCATTAGTATTATTATCAGAATCAGAATCGGCTTTACTGGCCAAGTGCCAATATATTATACCAGTATATATGTACATATATATTTAAGATGGCAAGTACTTGTGTGGTCGCCTCGGTATGGCGCTCCTTAGTATTGTCTCTGCTTTTGTTTTTTGGTCATCTCTGTTCTCAAGTGTACAAGGGATGACTTGCTTACCATCACGGAGTCTTACGATGACTTTTTTTTTTTTCAAAACTCTTGCAATTTCGCTCCGTGCTTTTCTTGAGTTACTCATTGAAGCAGTGATGGCAACACTGACTGCGGTCTACACAACGTGGAGGCAGGGGGACACAAGCTGGGATCCAAATGAAACTCACGTAGGAAGGGACACAGAATGGCGCGCCCGTCGATTCAGTTTGTGAATCTAAGATCCCTTCCCAACAAAAAAGACAAGCCTCATCTCCTGATGAGGACCAGCAAAGACTTCAGACATTCTGCCACCTTGTGCTTCACCGAGACCTGGCTTTCCGAACATATAGCTATAGAGTCATGGAGCTGGACAGCTCTATATTCACCGGGAAGATCGCATTGCAGAGCTTGCAAGGAAAACAAAGGGTGGGGAGATATATTTTATATCAATGAGAAATATTGTACAAACGTCACATAACAGTGGTAACAGCGGTGTCTATATTCCACCTCAAGCTAGCCTGAATGCAACACTGCTGACGAACAGGTAAACGAAATTGAGGAAAAAAAGCACCCAGACTCACCCCTCACCCCATCAAGATAGACTAAATGACAAGCTCCCTAAATTCAAACACCATCACTGATCACTGTTTGATCTACCTAATAATCAATCAATCAATCAATCAAAACCCTTTAATGTCATTCATGACATACAGGCAAGAACATGCATGACGCCTTTGGTACAATCAGTGACAAAGTGAACCAACAAGGCAAAATTAGAACTTCAAAGCTGTTTCGACTGCACAGACTGGTCTGTCTTTGAAAATTAATCAAGCAGCCTAGACGAATATACAGATGCTGTTACAGCGCACAGTGAAGAAAATAAGTGTTTGAACACCGTGCTATATTGCAAGTTCTCCCACTTAGAACTCATGGAGGGGTCTGAAATTTTCATCGTAGGTGCACGTTCACCGTGAGAGAGATAATCTAAAAAGAAAAGTCCAGAAATCACAATGTATGAGTTTTTAACAATTTAGACTCAAACTTGTAACATGGCCAAGACCAAAGAGCTGTCCAAATACAGCAGAGACAAAATTGTACAACTCCACACAGTTGGAAAGCTGGAAAGGACTACGGAGAAATTTCGAAGCAGCTTGGTGAAAAAAGGTCCACTGTTGGAGCAATCATACGAAAATGGAAAAAGCTAAACATGACAGTCAATCTCAATCAGAGTGGAGCCCCATGATAGATATCACTTTGTGGGGTCTCAATGATCCTTAGAAAGGTGAGGAATCAGCCCACGACTACACGACAAGACTTGGTCAATGACCTGAAAAGAGCTGGGACCACCATTTCCAAGGCAACTGTTGGTAATAGACTAAGATGTCATGGTTTGAATTCAAGCATGGCACGGAAGGTTCCCCTGCTTAAACGAGCACATGTCAAGGCCCGTCTTAAGTTTGCCAATGACCATTTGGATGATACAGAGGCACAATGGGCGAAAGGTTTGTGGTCAATGGGACCAAAATTGAACTTTTTGGTCATAATTCCACGAACCATGTTTGGAGGAAGATGAATGAAGAGTTCCATCCCAACAACACCATCTCTACTGTGAAGCATGAGGGTGGTAGAATGGTCTAATGGTCGAATCATGCTTTGGGGTTTTTTTTTCTGCACATGGGACAGAATGACTGCACTGTATTAAGGAGAGGATGACTGTGGCCATGTATTGTGAGATTTTGGGGAACAACCGCTTTCCCTCAGTCAGAGCATTGAAGCTGGGTCGCGCCTGGTTCTTTCAACATAACAATGACTCGGAGCACACAGCCAGGAAAACCAAGGAGTGGCTCCGTAAGAAGCGTATCAAGTTTCCGGCATGGCCTAGCCAGTCTCCAGACCTAAACCTAACAGAAAATCTTTGGATGGAGCTGAAACTCCGTGTTTCTCAGCGACAGCCCAGAAATCTGTCTGATCTAGAGAAAATCTGTGTGGAGGAGTGGGCTGCAGTGTGAGCAAACCTGCTGAACAACTACAGGAAACGTTTGACCTTTGTTATTGCAAACAAAGGCTACTGTACCAAATATCAACATTGGTTTTCTCAGGTGTTAAAATACTTATTTGCAGCTGTATCACACAAATAAATTGTTAAAAAAAATCATACATTGTGATTTATGGATTTTCCTTTTTAGATGATTTCTCTCACAGTGGACATGGACCTACGATTAAAATTTCAGACCCCTCCATGATTTCTCAGTGTGAGAATTTGCAATTTTTCAGGGTGTTGAAATCCTTATTTTCTTCACTGTATGTCAGTTTCTGTGAGGTGTGAGTACCAACAAAAACTTTTCGCAGATTCAATAACAACAAGCCGCGCTTTACTGCGAAATTTAGGCATTTTCGCCAGGCTAGAGAGGTCGCATATTGTATTGGGGGATAGGGAATCTCTACAGTCGCACTAGAAGCCAGCTGACTAGACATTAATATTCCATGGAGCCTATCCCAACTGCATGTGGACGAGAGGTAGGGTACACCCTGAACTAGTCACCAGCCAATCTTTGGGCATAAATAAACAAACAGCCATTTGCACTCATATTTACACCTCTGGACAATTTAGAGTCTTCAAATGACATAGCATGCATGAAAACCCACACAGGCACGGGGAGAACTAGCAAACTCCACACAGGCCGGGGCTGAGCCTCAGAACTGAGGCAGACATGTCCACCATATCGTCTGAGCTATGCATATGCTATGCATATGTGTGTGTCAAAAATTCACAAATTGCTATCCCAAATTCATGAACCAAAAGATCCTGGTCCAAATATGCATTGATTTTTCTCAAATGTAATCACAGAATTTACAGTACTCTGGTTTTTGGGTATGGAAACATATGCTCTGTTGCATGTTGATTTCATTTGTTGGTATTCAGACACATTTCATTGCAAAATCCTCCTTAGGTACAATTTTGTTAAATAATACTCTCATGATAAAACTACAACACATGATCAGAGTTGCCAAGATTAATGATTTCTGACCAATTAAAACTTACTGAAACATATAATAGGACTTATTATGATATATTCACACAGAGGCATTTATGTACCATGCAAAATGTCCAATTTACTGCAGCCAGCAGCACTGCAGGTTGGTCATTTCTCACATATTATTAATAGATTAGTGCTGTCGAGCCCTTGAGCCCCTTTCCACTTGATTAATAGGAGATGATGGTAAATACAAATATTTTATAGACAGAAAGGGACACATTAAAAACAGAAGCACACTCCCTGCTAAAAATGCAGATGATTGCTTTTTTCCGGACATAATTTTTATACTTTTTTATTACCTTCTTGAGGAATTACATGAATTATGTTTATCATAGGTGGCACGGTGGGGCACCCAGTAAAGCGTTGGCCTCACAGTTCTGAGGTCCCGGGTTCAATCCCGGACCGCCTGTGTGGAGTTTGCATGTTCTTCCCGTGCCTGCGTGGGTTTGCTCCGGGTGCTCCGGTTTCCGCCCACATTCCAAAAACATGCCACATTAATTGGACACTCTAAATTGCCCCTAGGTGTGATTGTGAGTGTGGATATTTGTCTCCATGTGCCCTGCGATTGGCTGGCAACCGGTTCAGAGTGTACCCCGCCTTCTGCCCGTTGGCAGCTGGAATAGGCTCCAGCACTCCCTGCGACACTTGTGCGGATAAGCGGTGAAGAAAATGGATGGATGGATCTTTGTCATAGTGGTTCATGACAAGATATGACTTTGTATGTGTCCTTGTGTGAATAGTGGTTTCATGAATCTCCTGTGTCAGACACTTATACTGGATCTTTTTTTTTTTTAGATGTTTAACCCTCACCCAGTTATACCTTCATCTTTTTCCTTCAAACTCTCATCCTTCCTTGACTCCTCTTAACATCCCATAAACATGAACTTTGGTCAGTGAAAGGTGTTTTATACACATAGACAAGCATTTTACAGTCATTATCAATAACATGACCTGACCTGCTACCAAGCCAAGCCCACGTTGCTGTGGCGACTAACTTCTTGGTGAACCACGCTCACGCCGAGGTAGCAACTGACCCGCTACCAAGCCAAGCACACGTTGCGGTTGCAACCGACTCGCTACCAAGCCAAGCCCATGTCGTGGTGGCGATAGACTTCCAAGTGAACCATGTTCCTTTGAACCACATTCCTGTCCAGTGGGCGGCGAAGGGCTCACTGGCCGCCTCACATTCCTGTCCAGGCAGTGGCGACGGCTCGTCAGCCGCCGCATGTTCCTGTATCCATCCCGGCGACGACGACTCCTTGGCCGTCTCACGTCCCTGTCTTGGCAGCGACCCGTCCATGGCCATCCCTGTTCCTGTCTTGGCGGCGACAGGTGTACTACCGTTTCACGTTCCTGTCTCGATGGTGGCAGGCACGCAACCGCCTCATTCCTGTCTCAATGGCGACGGGCCCGCGGCTGCCTCAAGCTCCTGTCTTGACGGCGACCGGCCTGCAGCCGTCTTACACTCCTGTCTCGATGGAGACTGAGCCGCTACCGATTCACCAATTCGACCAATCCTCGGCCGCCCAATGCTCACGCTCCTGTTTCGACGACAACTGGAACGCAACCTCCTCACGCCCCTGTCTCCATGGCGGCCACCTCCCTCTCCTGCTTCGATGGGGACCGATGCCTGATGACCACGGTTCAAGGCATACTGATCACCGGTCGCCTCCCAACCTAGCCTCGGCGGTGACCGATCCACAGCCGCTTCACGACCAAGCCTCGGCGGCAACCAATTCCCGGTCATCTGACAACCATGGCACGACGACAACCGATCCTCAGCTGCTCCCAGACCAAGTCTCGGCGGCGACCGATGCCCGGCTGCCTCACGACCATGTCCTGGGAGGTCTTCGTCCGGAACCGTCGCCTGCTCCCGTCCGGTTCCCTGGTACTTGGCTTCCTGGCCCACCTCCTGCCCTGTTTGCCAGACGCCTCGCTTTGGGTGGCCTGGACAGCAATCAGACTAACTGGGGTTGGGGGGTTGGTGCCCTCCCCCGGTCCCCCTTCTACCCTCCCCTGGTCATGCTTTCTGTTCTGTTTTTTTTTTTTTTGGTCTGGGATCGGCACCTTGAGGATGAGTTCTGTCATGTGCAAGCCTGGACCACAGCCAAGAAGGGCCCACCTCGTCGATCACAGCTGTTTCACATGAGGCACTGTAATGAGACCATGTATTTAAGTTGAAGTTTTGTCACTGGCATTTGCCAGTTCATTGAGTATGCTTTCCCACATCCAGGGTTACTCTGCCACTGTGCCATTATAGCCCAGTCACGCTTTTGTTGTACTCTTTAGTTGAATCATAATTAGCAGACCTTGTTTCTTGTTTTTTGGATCCTGCCTTCTTGCACTGTGTTGTCGTGCACAACTTTCATTTATAATAAAACCCAATGAACATCATGTCCTCGTCTTGGAGTCCTGCATTTGGGTCCGCCCCCGTACTGTTGGTTCGTGACATACACTTGAATGCAGAGAAGCATGGAGGTAGGTAGAAGTGGATGATATGCTTAAAACGGGATTTATTTTCAAAGAAACTTTGAATTCACGTGGAAGCAAACAAAGTCTAAAAAACAAGTTTTAAAGTAAGACAGAAATGTGGGGAAACAAAACACCAGGGAAACTCGACCAGACAAGATGAAAGCAAAAGTAACAATGGACTGACACAGAGTGAAAAAAAGCAGAGAACTAAATACAAAGTGAGGAGACAATGATGCACACCTGGACAAGACACAAGTGACTGGAGGAACTAAATGTATTCAAAACAATGCAAATGTCAACAGATTATTATTTTTAATTTACCATTGTGGAGATTTTCTTTCATCATGATTTATGTTTCCTGTGAAACTATGTCCCTTGTTTTACATATTTCCTGAATATTTACAAAGTACTGTGAATTGTCGTATATGCTGAAAATAGAGTAAAATTTTCTGAGAGAAAACAGTTGATTTTTTTCTTTGACTCCCTCTCCCCTACTAGTCAATGCTGTTATCAGTGCACATCAAGCGTGAGGGAGAGTCGCCCGTGGTCTCACCATTGTCATCTGAAGACGCCCACCACTCCGATCGATACCAGGTCACACAAACGCAAACAAACATGCAAAAACTGTACATGTTACTGTATGGTTGTTCAGGTTGTTGATGAGTCGCATTAACCAGCAAGATGTCACAAAACAAAGTGGCAAATGTATAACTCTCAAAGTCTATAGTATGTGTGTTCACTGTATACTTTAGAAGGAGAAACTTTACAATTTAAACATTTACTGAGGATTTAGTTAGGAATTTTACTTTGGATATACAGAACTACGCACTTAGCGTGTTTTATACATGAATAATGTCAAATTTCTGTTGCAATTGCCAACTTAAAATGTTATCTTTTATATTCACCGTGACTAGTTTGATCTTTTGTATTTATCAAATTTGGTTCCATTTATTTTACAGGCCACGATCTATCTTTAGTTCAAGTGTGATTCCCCTCGTAGACCATAAAAAAAGAAAGATTAAGTCCCCGCAGACGTTACATCCATACGTTCTAGATGACACTGCTCATAAAGGCCTTATACTGCAGCTATAAAGTAGATTTTCTCATTAAGTGAAATTGCTGAAATCACCTTATATTATACAAATGATCAAGTCAATGGACACTGTGAAAATGAAGCATAGTGCCAGAGTTTGCCACCTTCTTTCTCTGTAGCTGTCAGTCTGCCTCAGCACACCACCCCCACCAACACAAAAAATACAGACCAGTCCACCACCATTCAGTAAGTGTTTCATAATAGTAAGAGTCAGCCTGTCCCTGAAGCCTAAAGTGATGGTAGGAAGGCGCCTGAGACAAGGAGGTTGTCAGTGGTTCCTGATGGATGGTGGTCCGATGGTCTTGTGATCTGAGCTCCTCCCGACTGTTGCAGTGTCAGAGAGAGGACATCCAGCCCATGACTGAGGCAGTGTTTGAGTCAGCAGATACTTTGGCATTTCAGACCTTTGGTATTTGATTTCAGGAGACCTGAGGTGCATATTTTTACATCCACCAGCAATGGAGTGTCATCTTAAAAACATATACACCTATAATGTATACCAACTTTAATGTTTATGACCATCAAAAAAATGTTAATATCAGCCAAATAGTTAACTTAGTTACCTAAGTTAAAAAATTAACTTAAAATGCTGTTTTATATGGAGATTTCATCTACTAAGGAAAAGACTCTTCAAAGTTACTTGGCCCTGTGTGAAAAGGTAATTACAACCCAGCGCCCCCCTACCTTGTTAAAATATGAATTGATTGTAGCTAATCACAAGTTTTAATTGATTTTCACTGATCACACCCAAGCCTGATTACCTGCAGAAAAGTTCAACCATAAAATCACTTAAACAGAACCTGTCTGAGAGATCGAGGAGGAGAAAAGATCTCAAAAAGCTGCAACGAAATGACACGATCCAAACAAATTCAAGAACAATCAAGAAATAAAGTAAAAAAAACATCACTCAGTGTGAAACCACTTAAAAAGTAATTTCTAAAGCTTTAGGATTCCAGCGAACCATTGAGAGAGCTATTAACTTCGAAAGGGGAAATTATGGAAAAGTGGTGAACCTTCCCAGTAGTGGCCAACCTACAAAGATTACAGCACCCCAGGAGAACAGCAACGCCTCATCCAGGAGGCCGCAAAGGAACTCAGGACATCTTCTAAGGAACTGCAGGCCTCCCTTGCCTCAGTTAAGGTCAGTGATTATGACACAACAAGGAAGAAACAGGGCAAAATGGCCTCCACAGCAGAGTTCCAAACCCAAATTAATTTGGTGGGGAGAAAATTACACAGAAAGACAAGATATGAAAGTTGCGCTTTTTGGAAGGTATTTCAACTGGCATAAATCTAGCATAGCACTTTAGAATAAGAACATCATCCTAAAGGTTCTAACATGGTGGTAGTAGTGTTATGGTCTTGGGCTGCTTTCCTAATTCAAGACCTGTACAAATTGATGTGATTGATGGAACCGTGTTTTCTGTTCTTGAATAGAAAATCCTGAAGATGAATGTTCAGTCATCAGTTTGTGACCTCAAGCTGAAGAGCACTTGGATTCTGCAGCAGGGCAACAATCCAAACCACAGCAGCAAGTGAACTTCTGAATGCCTTGAAAATAAATAAATAAATAAATAAATAAATAAATGAATAAATAAATAAAGAGGTTTTAGTGTGGCCTAGACAAAAGTCCAGACTTGAATCGTTTTCAAACGTAGTGGCATGACCTGTGCATGCTTGAAATCTGTCGATTTTTTTTCTGAAACCAAATATTTTGCACTGAAGAGTGGATCAATATATCTCCAGAAATGTGAAAGACTCATTACCAGTTATTGATGCTCAGAATAGCCAAACCAGTTATTAGGTTTAAGGAGACACAGCCCACACACTTTTTCACACAGGACCAGGTAACTTTCAATATTCTTTTTATTTAATAAATGAAATCAACATTTATGAAGAGCATTTTAATCCCACTTGAGATATATTTGGCTGATATTTACATGTGCTAGCTTAAACAGTGAATTGATGGAAACTATACAAAAACAAAACAATTTGAGAATAAATACTTTGTGTGTGTGTGTGTGTGTGTGTGCGTGTATATAAGAGAACTAAAGCCTTAATTAGTTAGATATGACATTGTTGCAAAGAATTCTCAAACACCTTTAGGTCTACAGTGAAAACAAAAAAAAGAAAGACAATAAGAAACACATTGAAGGCAAGAGAACATCTGTTATCACAGAGTATAAAGGCTAATATTGAAATGTGTTAATTAAACTTGTAATGGTTAATTGTTTAAGTAGTTGCTTAAGGCATGAAAATAGCTGAATATTGTAGGCGCTGGACTGAGTTGGTCACGAATGAATCAAGCCCTTTGCTTCCCTCTCGCGGCCAAAATGGATACCACCAGTTCTACCCTCCAGACTTCCGTTTGCGGATGTCACGTGATCACAACACTCTAACATGGCGTCTTGCGTGCGTTTTTGAAGGCAAAACGGGCGCCAGTTTCTATCCTTTCCCATCCGTTTTAAAATATAGACCCCGCACGATGTTGACTTCCGTGTGCGGAATAGGGAAACTGCCTCGTCCGGGTTCCCGCAGTAAGTTTTAGCAGCTGTGCTCAAAGCTCTGAGCGGAGCCCGGTTGGAATGGAGGAGGTGGAAAACAAGCGAGAAGTAGGTTTTAGACTTGTTCTCTCTTGACTTGAGGAATCAAGCGTTACGTATCCACAGCAATCTCACTTCATTCAGCCGCATTTCGCCTTGTTGATTTATCCAAATGTTTTCCTGTTATCTAATGCATTTTTCCCCGTTGTATTATTTCCTCTACTTGCAGACATTTTTACGAGTTCGCGCAAACAGACAAACACGACTGAATGGTACGTACACATACCCTTTCAAACATTGATCATTACTATGGCTAATAAAATCACCTTAAACCATTTATTTGAACTTGGTTTATATTGTATATTTTCTTGGATGAAACATGTTCTTCGATTTTCAAAAGCAGTTATAGACATGGTTTTTAGGCTGGATTTACACTGCAGAACCAATTGCAGAAATTGGACTCAATGCCCCAATTTATTTTTACCATGCATATTTCAAACAACTAGCATGTGCATAAGCCCGAATTTCCAATCACAAATTTCATTTTTTTCTTTTTATCCATGTGTTGTTTCTGCAGACATGAGCGGGTGTTTAAACTTTACAGATAGGAGCATTTCAATGACTTCAGGAGAGGTTGATTGAGTATATATGTGATACGTCCATGGCACATTTGTATCCATTATTTGGAAGAAGCATAATTCCAATGGGAGGGTAGCAGATTTGCTTGCAGTGTAATTTTTTTATTATTGCATGTCCACGTGTAAATATTGTTACGAACACATTTCAAACTCAGAACAGGGATCCCAGTGTTCTACATGATGTTACGCCTTGAACTTTGCTTTGTTTTTGTACATTCTATGACATCATCATCACACAAGCTGTTGAAAATTCTGACTTCATAAATATCAATTTAACGCTATGTTTATCATATAACTAAATGTTTGGAGGCATTGTTAGTATTTTACCATTTTGGCTAAATAAATTAGTGATTTTTTTTTTTTTCACAGAAAGGACAAACAGTATGAAAACCCAACGAGAGGGCAAACTCTGAAAAGGGCCACTTAGTTAAACCTGAAAGAATTGTGGAGGTCTCTTCAAATTTAGCCGCATATGTGCACACATAAAAACATGAAATAAATGTCAAGGCTCAAATTAAGTGGTCATTTTGCTAGTTAAAATTAGCATTTTGCACCTAAAAAAACAATAAATCAGTTTTTCCACCAGGATCTTTGGAGCAGCCTGGGTGACAATGTCATCTGATCCATGGGAAGTAGAATAGGGATGGTATTAGGTTGAAGGAGCGTGAAGATCCGAGACAATGTTGCATAGAGAATACGTAAAAAGGACAAAAATGGCAGTGTGGTAGGATTGCATAGTGAAATGCAAGGCGAGTACTTGTTCATTGTGACAGAGCTTTCGCTCTGTCGCAGATGCCTCATTGTTGAACCCGAGACAATGTGATATTAACATTTTCTAAATCGGTGAGATTACCGTGAGTCTGTTAGCTACTGTTAGTTAACCAACAATGTTTGCCCCACCGAGCGTTTCTGATATTTATGAGTACTGACATGTGAAGGCTTAGGAACAAGTTGATAATTTGGGAGAATGTGAACAGAACAGTTTATTTCTGCCTTCTTAAAGTTATTGAGAGCATGCAATTTCTGCCGACTATCAGCTGTGTTTTAACAAAAGTTCTTTTTCCTTCGAGTGCCAGATTTTGTTAGGGATTTTTGCAACAAAATCTGTCTGAACACACTACAGAACTTTTCCACAAAAAAAAAAAAAAATGAATATGAAAACGTTTCTTTTCCATAATTCCATTCAAAAAGTTAAACTTATCTTTAAATTCAGGGCCCAGAGTTTAAACAGTTTCAAGTATTTATTTATGTTTATATAAATTGGACTCACCTCATAAAACCCATGAAATGAGGAATTCAATAAATTAGAATACTGTGAAGAAATCAGGCCAAATTTTGCAGGCCATAATTGTTTAAACTGAGTGTCAGACACTAATCATCTGGGCCATCCATAAAAATATTTAGGTTTCCGGTAACCCAAACAAATGCAAGTATTCAAAAGCAAATAAAATTGCCGAAGTTGGCGGGTTTTTTTTTTTTTTTTTTTTTTTTAACGCAAAGGGGACCTAATTCTGGACAAGGGAAGTAACTGTGTGTGTCAACAAAAACGACGCGAAACAGCTTTGAATGTTCAGTAGTGCTTGTATTCAGACACCGCTCCGCACATAACCGCATACACCTCTGGAACAACCCATTGAGTAGGGGGTGGGCACTACCATTCCTAACAGTAACCCAGGTCCTGTCTCAAATATTAACCAATCAGGAGCTAATTTTTTCGCCATCTGCGTCACGCTATCATGGCGGAGGGCTTGCTGTTTGCTTCCTCCCTTATAATAAACGGCTAATACATTGTGAGTAATAAGATGAAAAAGGTGAGACCTTATTTAACACTCCAGGATGCATTCAAACAAATTGCCCTGGAAGAATTTGGAGATGACATGCTGTCTGAGATAAAAGCACTGCGATTGGGGCAAATGCATAGTGGCATCCAATTTGAATCTTCTCATGATTTTGAGACATTATTACAGTTCGATCCGGATCTTAGGGTAGTTGTTTTTCATTTGAGGAAAAATGCCACTGCTGAATGGCCCAAAATGGATGCATTTGTCACTATGGTGGCAGCTGCCAAGGAAAAGTCACGACCTTTCCTTCCCGTTAAAAAAAAAAACAAAAACAAATGATCTGGGAAACCACTGCCTTTTTGACAAAGTCATTCCCAGCACCTCATTCCCAAGTTCAGTATCCAAAGAAGAACCTACAGTGCCCTCCGTAGTTATTGGCACCCATGGTTAAGATGTGTTTTTTAGCTTCTAATATTTTTTTTCTTCTAAATAATATGGGACCTTAATGGAAAAATAGAGAAAAATCCAACCTTCAAAGAAATAATTATTTGACATTAAATAATGTGTCACAATTATTAGCACCCCTGGTGTTACTACTTTGTACAACCCCATTTTGCCAACAAAACAGCACCTAATCTTCTCCTATAATATTTCACAAGATGGGAAAAGACAGAAAGAGGGATCTTCAGCCATTCCTTTTTGCAGAATCTCTCTAAATCATACAGAGACCTGGGTCTTCTCCTCTTCAGCTCACCCCACAGGTTTTCAATGAGGTTGAGGTCTAGGGACCCAGATGGTCATGGGAGGAGCTTGATTTTGTGTCTAGTGAACCATTTCTGTGTAGATTTGGCCATATGTT